>NC_054740.1:1200000-1500000 GCF_018143015.1 Lytechinus variegatus | reverse complement strand
AAAAACTACTTAGGGAGGCTGCCAAAACAAGCTGTCCAATGAATGGTGACTACTCAAGAGGAGCCAGAAAGTTGATTAAGGTCTAAGTAGAAATGTATTGAAAATCGTAAAAATGGAGAATCATATATCAAATTTAAGGAGAAAATAAGAACACGATGGTGTACATCATTTATCATGGAGACGGATGAGACTCAGTTAATTGATAGTTTAAAGTTCTCTATCTGAATGCTTAAAACACGCAGAATTACGTCCGCAAAATTGGGATTTTTTTTATGACATCACTGTCTGTACGAGAGGCGTGATTGGCTCTCCCACATGAAGCTCCACTTGCTTGCAAAACCTGTTGCGAGGGTACGTTTTCTCCACACTCACTGAATACTTCGATCCCGAAATGAAAGAAAACCCAGAATTTTATCTAGATTTGGATTTTCAAATTGATGATTTTGAAGATGAAGTGAACAACAAAGTGACGTAGCTGGAGGTAAATTGGGGGAATTACGCCGATGATGATGAGTCGGACAATTCAACTTGCAACACGATCACACGCGGAACTCATGCAGCTGCTACAAGTGCTAGCTACAGCGCGTGAATTAATGAAAATGAATTACCACGCTGTCCAGACAGAGTCTCTTACCTCTTTGACTATGAGGAAGGAAAATAATGATATAACTGTACTTACAACAAGTGACTATAATCCAAACCTGAAGGCAAATCAACTCAATGAATAGCAGCAGACGATATGCACCGACGATAAATTTCATGTGGCTGGGATAGATTGTCACTCGTTCTGTTAGATGTAATTTTTATCTCATTAATTTGACAAAATTACGAAACTCAGGGAATTATTTATCTATATAAAAATATATTGACATCTCGTGTTATTTTTTAAATTACTATAAAACCTTTTCTGAAGGTAAACGTTGAGGTAAATTAAAATTAGATGTAAAAGATCATCCCCAACATGCGCAGCTCATATATGTGATCGTAAACAAACCATCACAAAGATGCCGTATTGCTTGCCTCGCCTTGGCTGAGAGTGTAGATCTATGCACGTGTTGCACAGCTCTCAATCATCAAGGCGAGCAAGGAAGGAATACCAGTACATGTGTTTGAGATGGTTTGTTTTCCATGACATACAAGCATGAACCTAAAGGTCCATGCACACAAGCTACGCATGTTGCCCCCCCCCTTGAGATCTCGACAGCACGATCGCGTTGAAGATTGGCACATGGGTTGTCTAGATGTACTTAGGTGACCTGCATGATATGCTGCAGTCGGAGGTCACATGGTAAGGTCAAAGGTCATCTTCAGGTCAGCATTAAAGTTTATGTGCAAGGCTTTTATGACAAGTTTTGATACAATTCTGTTGCGTACCATCGCAAATCAAGATATATCTGGTTATTTTCATAAGTGGGCGAGACCCAAAATCGCTTTTACCGTTTTATGTATTACATCTGTGGATAATCAGTAGAAATCGTCTGCTATTTGCTTAACATATGGCAGCATGAGCCCATCAAAGACAGATTGACGTCATGTAGTTATTTCCTTTACTGCATACCACAATTGTTTACTAGAGGTGGTAATTTGAATTACTGCATGGCCTAATTAATGACAGTTTATGAACAGCAGATGGCCATAGTGTACAGAAAGGTGACATTATTTATTGAAATTCATTTAACATTAACTATGCAAACCATGCAGCTAGAACTCACTACTTGCCATTTCTATTGTCTGCCAAATTAGTATTATGAAAAAATAACTTTATCAGGGTCAAGTGACATATAATACTTTTAGGTGTGTGAAAGTACAGAATTTTTTTTTATATATACTTACATAGTGGGTGAACTAGAGATTATTTTGGATATGATGCTCTCTCTCATATTGGTTTATTTTATGTTTTGTGGATAATCAGTAGATAATGAAATAGTCTGTTATTTGCTTAACATATGGAAGTATGAGCCCATCAAAAACAGAATCATGTGACTTTATGTCATGTAGTAATTCCTTTTTTCTGCATATTATTTACTTCAGGTGGTAATTTGAATTGCTGCATGACCTAAATAATGATATGTTCCAATTTTTATGGTCATAATTACGTCATTTCTATGCTACATGTAATTGTTTAATTGAAATTACTACATGACTCAAATCAGTATGAATGCAAAATGCTACATGACCTTCATTATTTCATGTAGCGACATCAGGTATTGAACGTCATGAAGTTAAATGGTTGCGCAGTAATTCTGATTCAGGTCATGTTCTTTGACTTGGTAGATGGTGTAAATAATCATGAAATGTAGCATATCAAATTACATGTTACAATTCTGTGTTTGTGATGGGCTTAGGCTTACATTCATACATGACGTAAACTTGCATAAATCACGCTCTTTGATCTGTAATCAGAGCAATTCTGAGACAAGAAGACTGCAAAACAATGGTATGCCTCTTCAAAGTCAAGAGATTCATTTCAATATATTTTTTGGGGAAAAGTAATCGTATATTCATATTTTCTCTAACCTTTGGTAAACAATGTGAAATTTATTAAAAAATGTCTTTCATTATTTATGGACTTCTGTGCAAAATGAAGTGATTGTGATTACCTCTTTATGTACTTTAAATTTATACTGGTGATCACCACATCATAATGTCATCCCTTACCATATTAGAACCATGCATTATCTGTACGTGCACAAGTTGTTATCCATTATTTCATAATCTGGTTAAGTACAGGATGTTTTGCTTTTAGTATTAAACCAATCGGGTGTTGACAAAAGGGGGAAAATGCATTTGGTCATATAATACAGGGTTTTTTTTTTCCTTACAACCATATTCTACTTCACAAGTTATCATAACACTGGGTATGCCTTTGTTATATTCGCCGGCCCATGGCCTTCTGGCGAGTCGAAAATAGCTGATTTGATCATCCTTGTACAAGCTACATGTAGGTGGTTTGTATAGTAATACATAATACTGCTGTTTTGTCTCGCCGTAAGGCAACCGATCAGCGAATGTGACAGAGGCATTAATAATTCTTATTGTTGTGTTAGCGAGAAGGATTCTGGGTCGAATCTAGCTTACTTTATGTGATCTCAAAATGGCAGCAATGAACAATGTATGAAATAGGGAAAGTAATTCATGTGACATCAGAATGTTGGTGGATGTAAATCCTTGTTTACATAAAGATGAAATGTTGTTGCATTACTCTAGCCATCATTTACCGGTATATCAAAAGATGTTTTGTGTATAGTATAACTCATATGTAATAAATGTGTCAATATGTTTTAAATGTCTTTGCAAATTTGTGAATTTAACCGCTTTTTCAATAGTGAAGATGCCATGGTTGTGCTGGACCACAAGTATGCTCTAATAAACCAGTGCAGCATTACTACAGGAATACCTGTAGTACTGTCCTGTGATACTGTACATAGTATCACAGGACAGTACTACATGAAAACCTGTAGTATTGGCCTGTGATACTGGCCTGTCGTATTCCTGAAGTACTGTCCTGTGATACTATGGACAGTATCACAGGACAGTACTACAGGAATACGGCAGGCCAGTATCACAGGACAGTACTGAGAGTATCACAGGACAGTACTACAGGAATAGTACCACAGGAATACCTGTAGTACTGTCCTGTGATACTGGCCTGTCGTATTCCTGTAGTACTGTCCTGTGATACTATGGACAGTATCACAGGACAGTACTACAGGAATACGACAGGCCAGTATCACAGGACAGTACTGAGAGTATCACAGGACAGTACTGACAGTATCACAGGACAGTACTGAGAGTATCACAGGACAGTACTACAGGAATACCTGTAGTACTGTCCTGTGATACTGGCCTGTCGTATTCCTGTAGTACTGTCCTGTGATACTATGGACAGTATCACAGGACAGTACTACAGGAATGCGGCAGGCCAGTATCACAGGACAGTACCACAGGAATACGACAGGTCAGTATCACAGGACAGTACTGAGAGTATCACAGGACAGTACTACAGGAATACCTGTAGTACTGTCCTGTGATACTGGCCTGTCGTATTCCTGTAGTACTGTCCTGTGATACCATGGACAGTATCACAGGACAGTACTACAGGAATACGACAGGCCAGTATCACAGGACAGTACTACAGGAATACCTGTAATACTGTCCTGTGATACTTTCCTGTAGTACTGCATGGCCTGTGGTACTAGCCTGTGATACTAACCTGTGATACTAACCTGTGATACTATCCTGTGATACTGTCCTGTAGTACTGTACTGTGATACTGTCCTGTGATACTCTCCAGCGGTCCTGTAGTACTGTGTGTGTGTGGTAGTGTGGTAGCGGTTGTTGTAGTGGTTGTGGTGATAATGTCCTGTGATACTGCCTGCCATACCTATGTGGTACCACAAGAAGTATGACAGGACACGGACCTGTTGTACATTTCTGTAGTACCGTCCCAAATTACGTGCACGTAATTCCTGTAGTACTTCTCTGTCATACTTCCTGTCGTACTTATTACAGGGTACTGCAGGATTTTTTTGTAAGGGTTACTAAGGTAAATATGTTACCTATCAACCGTTGCTATCTTTGGTGAACTCACGTTGTCTGTGTGCCAATTTTGATGCTTGTACAATTTTTCCGAACATTTTTTTTTACCAAATCACCTTGAGTATACTATTAGCCACGCCGTAAGCATGGCGTCGCTTACAAAGCCACGTCAGCATGCCCTATTTGGACAAAAATACATAAATCCTTTTAATATACGATTTTGGAAAGAACAAACTCGATAAACATAGCCCCAATTATATTTAAGCTACGATTAAAGATTATCAACTCTCAAATGTGCTCGGTTAGATATTGAAACAATAGTAACCCGCTTCAAAATGCCCGGAAGCATCAACATATCAGTTGATCAGATTAAATTCCTGAAAACCTCAAAGTGATAAGAATTGAATAAACATAATCAAATAAATCAAACTTTTCTTGAACAAGGTAAACATTCATCTTTGATTAACTTTTCATGAAGAATCAAAGTCACATGATCAAAACCCTGGCAAAATTTAACACCACGCCCAAAATCCAATCCATACAAACAATTTTCATAATTATGGGAAAACTGCACAAAATTAATTTACTATATATTTTAATCTATAACCTAATTTTCGCTACAATAACGCTATAATGCGAGTTACAATCAATTGCTACGTACCATATCTAAGCCGGCTAAAAACATCGGGATGCCAACCCCAACACGTAAAGTGCCCACTAGTAAACGGCCTTGCCGGCTGCTCTTTCAAGTGTGTCAATGGACGTATAAACTGGGTGTTGCCCGAATCATTACTAAAAATAACTTACACCGGTATTCATGCATTCCTCTAACAATATAGTTCCACTTAAAAAACAGAAAATAACTAACAATTCTGTGGAACTAATCGAATATAACAGTTGAGAATCAAGGACTACAATGTCATTAATACTGGTTCTAGTGCACAAAATTCCATTATTATATTCAGGCAGAAATTATCACTCATTACTGTTCGATTCCCATGACAATTTACTCGAATGTTCAATTTAATTAAATCTGCATTTAGAGCCCGGATCTAGAGTGTCCTAAAATTGTAGTTTGACACTTCACAGTAAAATAAAGAACAGTCGATCGACTGTGAACTTGCATGTATGAAGCAGAGGAGTGTCGGCGCGCGAATTTTTAAACCGTAGGACGGCCACTGAAGAATCGTGAATTATTCATGAGCAATTCGCTTCGCAATCCGCCTCCCTCAATACACTAGTCTGTAATAGAGGCCGTGTTTATTGTGATCGTTTAAATGCTGCTTATGTTATGACAGCTCTTTCGTCTTAAATTATATTTTTTCCTCATCTTGATAAAAAAGAATATTGTAGTTATAATTCCAAGATTAATCTAGATCTACTCCGAAATATCTCGCCGCACAAAATATGAATTAATATTTTTAAGGACTAGAAAGCAAAGACTATATGGATAAATCGATGTTACACAGCTGAACTCGCGCCTGATTTGTGGGAAGTTTTGATGCCATTGAAGTTTTTATTGTTCTAGGCTTAACCAGTTGACTACTAACTTATATGATATCATGACGTTTATGAAGGGGAGGGGTTAATATAAATCAAACCCCACATGGTACATGCAATGGGTTAATGTTGGAAGCTAGAACTGGTGAGGGCTGCCGTATGTAAAGTTAGATCCCAGTTGTACACAAGGCTCACTGGTGCACGTGTGTACAGTAGATCGCTCTACAGAACATTTATATTAAATTTTAATAGTCAATCAACAATAATTTGAATTTGATGCCTTTTTATATTGTTTGAATCTCCGCAGTGTAATTCACTTATTTGGGTTTGCCTTTCTGACCGTGGTTCTTTCAATCTTGAAATTGTAATTCATATCAGTGATATGATACAAGTTCCTGCAGCAGAGTCTCGAGAACACCTGTAATCTTACCGAATTGCGTAATAATCATTCTGTAAATTCATAAAACAGGAATTTTTCTGCAATTTAACAGAACAGGTCTGTTTAAAAAGGGGAAAAGGGTGTTTTATTCAAGGAAATTTGTAAGATTCCATACATCAAATACCAATTTCCTGTAAGATTACGCAATTCGGTAAGATTACAGGTGTTCTCGAGACTCTGCTGCAGGAACTTCTTTTATTTTTTCTAACAGTGTATATCTTTTTTTATAATTTCAACTTTGCGGGACAGGGAAAGTTTATGTCATTATGTATGTTTCATTTAATTTCATCACATTAATCTGGTTAATGAATAAATTGTTTCAACTTGGTATACCGTTATTTGTATTTTATACCAATTAAGTTAATCAATTTATTTTCACAACCACAGCAATATTTAATAGCAGTTGGTATACAGTACAATCATGTTTCCGACCAACCCTATAACCTAAGCTAATATCAATGTTTTCACAAAGCTAAATAAATAAAATGAAATGAAAAAAAAAAACAGTGAGTGGGTGATGTAATTGGTCCCTCATTTGCATACCGACTAGGATGTGCTTATCACTGTTTTGTTAAATTAAGCGGAACCTTTGTCATAAATTTCATATTTACCGGTAAGTCAAATTTTGATGATTTTTTAGTGCTATGCATCTTTGATTTGTCTCTTTTTAATCAAATAACATTTTTTTTGTTGGGATGGACTTGCCCTTTAACAGTGATGGATAAATGTTAACAGGTGCTGAACATATCCCTGATTTTCTATGTTCATATAATTTTTTTTTTGAGAGAGAACAGAAATATTATGCGCTCATTATCGGCCAGTAAACATAATGTTCCATTTTGTCAGTTGTGTGAAGGGATGTATACAGTATAAAGTTACAATTTAATAAACCGCAATATTAACTGTAATGTTATATATAATTATGATCAATGTGAAAGATAAACAGGATATTAATATTCAAATCATAATGTAACATGTAATTATGGTTAAGATGAAGAAAGTTTGAAGAAGTAAACGTATAATTTGAGAGAGAAAGAGGGGGAGAGGCGGAGGAGGGGTGGGTGTGATGTTATGATGCATGGCAGATGATAAATAAATGAATGGATAGTGTTAATTTCAAAGTCATAAACATAATATCAATATAAATTGCAGTTAGATCTGAATGCAATATGCAATAATGCAACTCAAGACTGGTAAAAGAAAACTCAAACTCTATGCAAAAAAGGAAACCAACGAATCTATTTTCTGAGAATGATGAAGAAACCACATTGACAAAACTATTCTTGTCTTATTTTATCAGGCCCTCATACAGAGCATATTAACGTATAATCTGATTTGTTACTATGGAAACGGTACCATGAAAGACAGGTCTCGACTAGATCGGGTGAGACGAGTGGCACAGAGAGTGATTGGGCTTGATTTGTCTAACATGGATTGTCTGTTCAAACAGAGAGTAGGGGAAGGCGGGGTAAGTTGTGACAGTTTTTGCTTTTGCATGTTAGAATTGATATGATTAATAATCTTGTCGAAATAAGTACCTTGCCTTGAAATTTAATTCTTCTGAAATATTTTCCAACTATATATCCCCATACTGAAAGTCATCGTGACCTTTGAAAAAAAAACGATGTCAAATGACTCAACTTGCCCCATATATGGGGTAAGTTTGAGCCACCTTCTGGGGTAAGTTGAGCCACAAAAACTATGTACAAAATGTATGAGGGGAGAACCAGCATGTAATTTTTTTTGTTTAAAGTCTTTTCACTTGCTAATTCTCTGTAAATACTAACATCCTTTAAAAGGAAAAGAGCATTCATGTAAATTTACTCCTTTCAGCCAGCATTTCAATCGATTTTTATGGTTTGTTTTTTAAGATACATTACCATAGGAAATACCAAGGCTCAACTTGCCCCATGCTGTTTGGCTCAACTTACCCCAGTCCGAACTTAGGGCGATAATTTTGTATCCACACATTTATTATGCATCCATCATATAAAAGACTATGACAAGAATGAAGATCCATACCTGGACTAATAATGTTGTTATCATGTCTTTATTATATTTAAAGACGTGTGTGTTTATAAAGCACTTATCTATTTCACACTCTTTTTTACTTTTTTGGCTGAAATTAATATTATTCCCTCTAAAAAACTACTTTTTGTTTCAAAATTGAAAACAATATGGTGGGGTTAGGGGTTATGATATGGGTCATCAATACATGACACCACCACAATGTCTGAATCATTTATTATTGGCCTGGGGCTGGTGGCTCAACTTGCCCCTATGCTCAACTTACCCCGCCTTCCCCTACTATCTAAAATAAACAAAATCATGAAAGATCAAAGTCATCCTCTCAATGCCCAATACTCGTTCAATCGATCTGGTATCCGTATTGACGTTCCACGCACTAATAGATCACGCTTCCGCCAATACTTCTTGCCAAACTCTATTCACCTGTTTAATCAACTTGTTCGGAGATAATCTTCTTACAATAGCTTCAACTATACCAAAGTACGTTACATCTAATGGATAACAATAATTTAAAAAATAACAAAATGATAATAATGATAATAATATCAATGAATAGTACAAGGAATATTACATAAAACATTCCTGTTTATCAGAATAAATAATGATCACAGTTAAAATGAGAATCAGCTCCCATGTAACGACCTCTAATGTGGAATCATATTTTTGTTGTCTATTTTGCATTTGCTGTCTGTCCTTATGTATATACTCACAGCTTGTATATCATGTATATTGTCTTTCATGTGTTTGTAATGCTGGTGGAAAGCAAATTTCCATACAAATGGACTGTAATAATAAATGAACTTACGTGTTGTGCTAATTATATTAGCGAATTAAGAAGAATTACACTAAATTAAAAAACTTGAAATGTCATTCCATTTAGGCAGTGTCCTACATTAGAGAATGAAAATTATCTAGACACAGAACAATTTAAGGAAATAAACTTTTCCCCTCAAAACTTACGTTTTCAGTATAGGTATAAATGCAGATGAAAACGAAATTTATATGTACAAAGCATGAACGGATGAGAGAGACTCGGAGAGACCGGAGAAATTTGAGTAACACCATTGTCGTCACGATGAACATTTAGTCTATAAATACAGACATATTTCTAACCTTAAGCCTTTAGATCCGAGTATTCCTCCATCAACAAGCACTAATTTACTTTGAAAACAAAACAAATAACTAATTTCCTAATCAGCAGGGGTAATTTAGAATAATAACAGATTGCTTTAATAATTATTTTAAGAGGAAAAATTTATAAGGGTCTCCTATTCACTTGAATCAAAGACTAAGTGATCGCGAGAAGCGAACCATTCATGAATAATTCATTTTTCTTCAGTGGCCATCCTACGGTTTAAAAATTCGCTGTCGGCGCACATACAAGGCCGTGGCAGGTTATCAGTTAATGGGACCTTTGGGACATTTTGGCCTACCATCTGGGCCCCCGTACAAGATAAAGTTGCTGGCAATGATTTTTCTGTGAACCCCAAATTATGCAGATTCCATTTCAGAGAAAAATATGTCTTCACCTGAATAAACCCAATTTATGTTGGCCCTTTGGGCCAACTGTTTGGGCCCCCGTACATGATAAAGTTGCTGGTATTGATTTTTTTCATTTTTTTTCAATTATATTGCCTCCATTGCCAGTGTAGTAAAATCACGCAAAATCGTCATCACGCAAACATGTAATAAAATAAGGTCACCACAGTGAATCGATAACAGCGAGAGCGCTGCACATTGCCAGCGGTTCACAGAGATTTGCACGCAAACCTATGAGAATCAAGCGATAGCGAACCATTCCACTAGCTCTTCCACGTTCTTTCCCTTCCCGGCAATTTGTCCCAAAACAAAAGGATTTCCGCGAACTACGATACTTTGTTTTTCAACTTTATTAGCATTCGATCTATCCGCACTGCTTAGATTTTTACAGTGCCATTTTGTTTTTAAATTAGCAAAAAAACCTGTACATCAGTTTTGCCGAGCTGAATAAAACGACTGATAGGTGTTTATGACAGCTGTCATTCACGTAAACTTTTGTATCCGATATGTGAACTTTCATTCTACACGTAGTGTACTGACCTTATGCACACAGTCGTCGTACTTGTTATAGTATTGATATTCAGAGGTGATAGCAATTACGGGCAACATAAGATTGACATGTACAATAAAAAGCTGAAAAGACTATTTGATAATGATGAGTCCTTGATGCAGTTCACCGACACAGTGAAGGATCAGGATCATCAATTACAAAACAGATGAACATGATGAAATTATAAAACTTACATGTCTTGTCCAATATCGCATGAATCATTAATATCCCTTATTTTTTCCTTTGGCTTATTATCATGACTGTTAAGTGCAGAAAAGGGAGAAACGGTGAATAATTTGGTACTGGCTGTATGGTCCCGTGGTCAGTTAGCATGCATGTTTGTAGGCCTACATTCACAATGATCACGACGGCTAGAGAACAATTTCCCTTCATCTCAATTCTCTCTTATCATGCTTATCATTACATGTATCATGTGTATACCAGGGAGATGGGGTTTGGTGTGTGCAAGGAGCTACTAATGTCCATGTGCATACAAGGAAAGATAGCCGAGGTGTAGGCATTAGTTTATGTGTAAGTTCATTGGGCATGTTGGGTCGGCTCTTCGGTCAAGAGCGCGGGTGCTGTGTGCATCATTGCACGGTGCAAGCTTGTGTGTCAAATACGCGCGAAGCGACTAATAACAGGCTACAAAAATCACTGGACCATGCTGCCGCTATGCGAATTTGGTGTGCGAAGATTACGTAACTTTCATCGAAATTAACGCTACACCGTAATGACGATTTCGCGTTATTTTACTACACTGATTGCAGAGGAAATTATTTATGTACGTTTTCAACTTAATAAATTAGTTGTGGGACATTTGAGCCCTTAACACCCACTGTCTGTGCCTCTAACATGATAAAGTTGCTGGCATGGGTAGTTTTGGAAATCCCAATGTATCCTCGGTCCTCGAATTGCTATAAAGAATTATCCATGTATGTCATCACATGAATAAATCAGTTGTGAGACATGTGGGCCATTAGGGCCTACTGTCTAGGCCCCCTTACAGGGTAAAGTTGCTGGCATTGATATTTTTGTGAGCCCCAATGCATGCAGGTACCATTTTTCAAAGAATTACCATGGACCTTTTCAGCTGAATAAACCAATTTTCGAAGGCCCTTTGTGCTACTGTCCGGGCTCCCGTACAGGATAGATTTGCTGGCATGGGTACTTTGGGAAATCCCATATGCATATTCGCTCCATTGCAACAATAATTAGCCATGTAACTTTTCAGCTGAATAAACCATTTTGGGGCCCTATTTTGGGCCTTCTGAGCCTTCCGTAGAGGATGTGGCCTGGCAGCAACACATTTCCCTGATCACCGCCTTCATGCCAACATGACGAAACCATCAAACATTTTGTACCCGATCAGCTGAATAAACTCTCCCAGCCCCCGTTCTACCTGCCGTCTGAACGAGTTGGATGCGAGTTGTCTATGTTTTGGCTTGCCGCACCAGAAGGTTTAATCAACGTATATCTCTATCATGTCTTTACGTAGATATATGATAACATAACAATTAACCTAGATTTAACAGGTTGTCTCATGAAATAATTGTTTGCTGCAACTGGTACTATTTACCTTTAAGGGAAGAAACATTATTAAATGAGAATGAAACCATTGGAACAAGATAGGTTGTGTGAAAATAGAAAAATCAAAGAAACAGATCAACAAAAGTTTGAGAAAAATCGGACAAATAATGAGAAAGTTATGAGCAATTTAATATTGCGATCACTAATGCTATGGAGATAACAAATTGGCAATTGCGACAAAGATGTGTGATGTCACCTGTGAAAAACTCTCCCCATTACTTTAGTATATATTTCACTTGAATTGCCTCTTTTATCACATATATCCATAGATCATGTGTTCTTTCTACATGAGGGCATGTAATACATATTTTTTAAGAATACATCATGGATAAAGAGTTTGTATCATCATAAGAAAAAGCAAAAAGAGACATTTTGAGGGTATTTTATAGTCCACCAAAGGGAAAGTTGTTCATCAGTGACATCACACATCCTTGATGCATTGCCAATGGGAGGATCTCCATAGCATTAGTGATTGCAATATTTAAATGCTCATAACTTTTTCGTTATTTGTCCGATTTTTCTCAAACTTTCTTTATTCTAATTCTTTGATTTTTCTGTTTCTACACAAGCCTATTTGTTCCAAAGATTTCACCCCCCTTTAAAGAGGTGTATGCATATCACAATCTAGGCATGACAGAGGAAACGCACGAAGAGTGAAATTATGAATCCATTCCAATGGACATTCAAACTACTAATGAAGAGCATACTTCTTAAGGAATATCGCGTTAGTAAATAAGTAGTAAATTGCATTAATATGTGCATATAGCTGAGGTCAGTGAGATTATTTTTTAAAGCTGGGCCTAGATTGTCTCTTTAAGAGAGCTGTAGCACGACAGGAAAGCGGGAAAGGCAATTAATGAGATCGACCTCATTTCGAATAAAAAAAACGACTTCTTGGAAACACTCTTTAAGGGGGGATGCATTTTTAATAATTATGACTCAAATAAATGATGTCCATTCTAGATGGTTAGTCTAAGTATTACGTCCAGACTGACGGTGACTCATTTGCTAGAAAAACTCTATAATATGTGTTATTTTAAATGAGAGCGTAATCGACAAGAATTATATTATTGTACCTTCTGCTGCATTTGACTTAAAAGGGTATAAATACTGATATTGTTAGTTCCAAGAGTTGTGTATTTCTTGTTATTACCATAAAACTCAGCTTATTAACTCTTCATTAATATCTTCCTTAACCCATTTTGCAGTGTACAGTCTGTTTGCAATTTCCAGGGGGATTTTAGGTCAACTAAAGTTGGACTAACCATGGAGTCAAAGTTATTTTATCCCTTCTGAACAAGTTCATGTAAAAGCCTTGTTTACATTTCGCATGGATCCACTAGTGTAACCATGGGGGAGGAGGCAGGGATCAGTTGTGACTCGTCAGGGGCAGGGATACGTTTCTTGTATGGGTTGTGACTCGTCAGGGGGCAGTTTACCCCCACCCCCCTGTCCCCCATAGGTACATTGTTTGCTATAACTAGTATTATTTACCTTTAAGGGGGAAACATTATTATATAAGTAGAGGCTAATCGCAATCTAGGCATGACAGAGGAAACGCACGAAGAGTCAAATTACGAATCCATACCAATAAAGATTCAAACCACTAATAAAGGGCATGCTCCTTATGGAATATCGCGTTATTCATTGCATCATTTGTTTCTAAATCTGGCATGATGCTGTATTAACATTTTTTTTTAACAAAAAATATATCAGCATAAGAAAATATGAAGAGAAGATAAATTATACTTATTAGTAGTAGTAAGATGCATTAATGTGTCCACACACCTGAGGTCAGTGAAATTATTTTGTAAAGCCCTTTAAGAGAGCTGTAGCACTTAATGAAAGCGGGAAAAGAAATATATAACATCGACCTCGTTTTGAATAAAAAAGACGACTGCATAGAAACACTTTTGGGAGCATGCACTGCTTAATCATTATAATTACAACTAGATTTTAATTCGTCATGCGGACCAATTCGGTGGTCTGTCCTTAATCTCGCCGTCATGATTACTATTACCATGTTCATTCAGATAAATATGATCTTCATGACAACAGAATGTTTATTATGGATGGAATACTTCTGAAAGACGGGAGATGATATAAAGGACTGTAAAAGGGCCTCTTTGACATATGAAAATACATGTGATATGAAAAAAGTAGCTATAATCTGTTTTATCTCGCTAAATTTTATTTGTTTATACCTTTCAATTATCATAAAGGATCATGTGCGAGGTGGTAAAAAGAAAACAAAAATCATCTTGTCTACCCCAGGACTCGAACCTGCGCCCCCGAGAACGCAAGTCAGTGCGTTATCCACTGAGCCACGATATTCCCCATAGAGATAACACGTAAGCAAATTTGAGAATTACAAATCCAATTTTGCAAGCGAAATACGGGCATGATCCTGGCATTTGATCAAAAATGGAGGAAATATTCCAAAGGCTTTGAATCTCAGCTACAACATACTAAAAGCTCAGGGAAAACTGACAAGATAAAAATGGAGATATGGCTCACGAAATAGAGGAATGTCGAATCTAGTTTTGAGAAAAAGTCATGTCCCATAGAGATTACACGCAAAATACATTTGATATGAAAAAAGCAAATATAATCTATTTTATCTTGCTAAATTTAAACTTTTATACCTTTTAATTATCATAAAGGATCATGTAAGAGGTGGTCAAAAGAAACAAAAATGAAAAAAAAATCATCTTGTTCACCCCAGGATTCGAACCTGCGCCCCCGAGAACGCATTTCGAGTGCGTTTTCCATTGATCTACGATATTCCCCATAGAGATTACACGTAAGCAATTTTGAGAATTACAATTCCCAATTTGTAAGCGAAATAAGGGCATGATCCCGGCATCTGATCAAAAATGAAGAAAATATTTGCGAAACTTAGAATCTCAGCTGCAACATACTAAAAGCTCAATGAAAATTAACAAGAAAAAATTGACATATGGCTCAAGAAATAGAGGAATGTCGAATCTAGTTTTGGGAAAAAGTCATGTCCCATAAAGATTACACGCAAAATGAGGAAAAATGACATGCCTTTATTATTTGCAATTTTTCAGGATGATCCGTTCATCAAAATGAAAAATATAGGGATTAATTCAGAAAGAGTAAGACCTAAGCTACAACATATTGGAAATTCGGCGAAAATTGACCAATATTCACGGAGTTCATGCATTCATCTAACAATATAGTTCTACTTTAAAAAAAAAAGAAAATAACTAACAGTTCTTTGGAAATAATCGAATATAACAGTTGAGAATCAAGGACTACAATGTCATTAATACTGGTTCTAGTGCACAAAATTCCATTATTATATTCAGGCAGAAATTATCATTCATTACGTTTCGATTCCCATGACAATTTACTCGAATGTTCAATTTAATTAAATCTGAATTTAGAGCCCGGATCTAGAGTGTCCTAAAAATTGTAGCTTGACCCTTCACAGTAAAATAAAGTTGAGTCGATCGACTGTGAACTTGCATGTATGAAGCAGAGGAGTGTCGGCGCACATACAAGGCCGTGGCAGGTTATCAGTTAATGGGACCTTTGGGACATTTTGGCCTACTATCTGGGCCCCCGTACAAGATAAAGTTGCTGGCAATGATTTTTCTGTGAACCCCAAATTATGCAGATTCCATTTCAGAGAAAAATATGTCTTCACCTGAATAAACCCAATTTATGTTGGCCCTTTGGGCCAACTGTTTGGGCCCCCGTACATGATAAAGTTGCTGGTATTGATTTTTTTCATTTTTTTTCAATTATATCGCCTCCATTGCCAGTGTAGTAAAATCACGCAAAATCGTCATTACGCAAACATGTAATAAAATAAGGTCACCACAGTGAATCGATAACAGCGAGAGCGCTGCACATTGCCAGCGGTTCACAGAGATTTGCACGCAAACCTATGAGAATGAAGCGATAGCGAACCATTCCACGAGATTTCCCCGTTATTTCCCTTCCCGGCAATTTGTCCCAAAACAAAAGGATTTCCGCGAACTACGATACTTTGTTTTTCAACTTTATTAGCATTCGATCTATCCGCGCTGATTAGATTTTTACCGTGCCATTTTGTTTTAAATTAGCAAAAGAACCTGTACATTAGTTTTGCCGAGCTGAATAAGACGACTGATAGGTGTTTATGACAGCTGTCATTCACGTAAACTTTTGTATCCGATATGTGAACTTTCATTCTACACGTAGTGTACTGACCTTATGCACACAGCGTCGTACTTGTTATAGTATTGATATTCAGAGGTGATAGCAACGGGCAACATAAGATTGACATGTACAATAAAAAGCTGAAAAAAATATTTCATAATGATGAGTCCTTGATGCAGTTCACCGACACAGTGAAAGATCAGGATCATCAATTACAAAACAGATGAACATGATGAAATTATAAAACTTACATGTCTTGTCCAATATCGCATGAATCATTAATATCGCTTATTTTTTCCTTTGGCTTATTATCATGACTGTTAAGTGCAGAAAAGGGAGAAACGGTGAATAATTTGGTACTGGCTGTATGGTCCCGTGGTCAGTTAGCATGCATGTTTGTAGGCCTACATTCACAATGATCACGACGGCTAGAGAACAATTCCCTTCATCTCAATTCTCTCTTGTCATGCTTATCATTACATGTATCATGTGTATACCAGGGAGATGGGGTTTGGTGTGTGCAAGGAGCTACTAATGTCCATGTGCATACAAGGAAAGATAGCCGAGGTGTAGGCATTAGTTTATGTGTAAGTTCATTGGGCATGTTGGGTCGGCTCTTCGGTCAAGAGCGCGGGTGCTGTGTGCATCATTGCACGGTGCAAGCTTGTGTGTCAAATACGCGCGAAGCGACTAATAACAGGCTACAAAAATCACTGGACCATGCTGCCGCTATGCGAATTTGGTGTGCGAAGATTACGTAACTTTCATCGAAATTAACGCTACACCGTAATGACGATTTCGCGTTATTTTACTACACTGATTGCAGAGGAAATTATTTATGTACGTTTTCAACTTAATAAATTAGTTGTGGGACATTTGAGCCCTTAACACCTACTGTCTGTGCCTCTAACATGATAAAGTTGCTGGCATGGGTAGTTTTGGAAATCCCAATGTATCCTCGTTCCTCGAATTGCTATAAAGAATTATCCATGTATGTCATCACATGAATGAATCAGTTGTGAGACATGTGGGCCAATAGGGCCTACTGTCTAGGCCCCCTTACAGGGTAAAGTTGCTGGCATTGATATTTTTGTGAGCCCCAATGCATGCAGGTACCATATTTCAAAGAATTACCATGGACCTTTTCAGCTGAATAAACCAATTTTCGAAGGCCCTTTGTGCTACTGTCCGGGCTCCCGTACAGGATAGATTTGCTGGCATGGGTACTTTGGGAAATCCCATATGCATATTCGCTCCATTGCAACAATAATTAGCCATGTAACTTTTCAGCTGAATAAACCATTTTGGGGCCCTATTTTGGGCCTTCTGAGCCTTCCGTAGAGGATGTGGCCTGGCAGCAACACATTTCCCTGATCACCGCCTTCATGCCAACATGACGAAACCATCAAACATTTTGTACCCGATCAGCTGAATAAACTCTCCCAGCCCCCGTTCTACCTGCCGTCTGAACGAGTTGGATGCGAGTTGTCTATGTTTTGGCTTGCCGCACCAGAAGGTTTAATCAACGTATATCTCTATCATGTCTTTACGTAGATATATGATAACATAACAATTAACCTAGATTTAACAGGTTGTCTCATGAAATAATTGTTTGCTGCAACTGGTACTATTTACCTTTAAGGGAAGAAACATTATTAAATGAGAATGAAACCATTGGAACAAGATAGGTTGTGTGAAAATAGAAAAATCAAAGAAACAGATCAACAAAAGTTTGAGAAAGATCGGACAAATAATGAGAAAGTTATGAGCAATTTAATATTGCGATCACTAATGCTATGGAGATAACAAATTGGCAATTGCGACAAAGATGTGTGATGTCACCTGTGAAAAACTCTCCCCATTACCTTAGTATATATTTCACTTGAATTGCCTCTTTTATCACATATATCCATAGATCATGTGTTCTTTCTACATGAGGGCATGTACTACATATTTTTTAAGAATACATCATGGATAAAGAGTTTGTATCATCATAAGGAAAAGCAAAATGAGACATTTTGAGGGTATTTTATAGTCCACCAAAGGGAAAGTTGTTCATCAGTGACATCACACATCCTTGATGCATTGCCAATGGGAGGATCTCCATAGCATTAGTGATTGCAATATTTAAATGCTCATAACTTTTTCGTTATTTGTCCGATTTTTCTCAAACTTTCTTTATTCTTATTCTTTGATTTTTCTGTTTCTACACAAGCCTATTTGTTCCATAGATTTCACCCCCCTTTAAAGAGGTGTATGCATATCACAATCTAGGCTGACAGAGGAAACGCACGAAGAGTCAAATTATGAATCCATTCCAATGGACATTTAAACTACTAATGAAGAGCATACTTCTTAAGGAATATCGCGTTAGTAAATAAGTAGTAAATTGCATTAATATGTGCAAATAGCTGAGGTCAGTGAGATTATTTTGTAAAGCTGGGCCTAGATTCTCTCTTTAAGAGAGCTGTAGCACGAAAGGAAAGCGGGAAAGGCAATTAATAAGATCAACCTCATTTCGAATAAAAAAACGACTTCTTGGAAACACTCTTTAAGGGGGCATGCATTTTTAATAATTATGACTCAAATAAATGATGTCCATTCTAGATGGTTAGTCTAAGTATTACGTCCAGACTGACGGTGACTCATTTGCTAGAAAAACTCTATAATATGTGTTATTTTAAATGAGAGCGTAATCGACAAGAATTATATTAATGTACCACCTGCTGCATTTGACTTAAAAGGGTATAAATACTGATATTGTTAGTTCCAAGAGTTATGTATTTCTTGTTATTACTATTAAACTCAGCTTATTAACTCTTCATTAATATCTTCCTTAACCCATTTTGCAGTTTCAGTCTGTTTGCAATTTCCAGCGGGATTTTAGGTCAACTAAAGTTGGACTAACCATGGAGTCAAAGTTATTTTATCCCTTCTGAACAAGTTCATGTAAAAGCCTTGTTTACATTTCGCATGGATCCACTAGCGTAACCATGGGGGAGGAGGCAGGGATCAGTTGTGACTCGTCAGGGGCAGGGATACGTTTCTTGTATGGGTTGTGACTCGTCAGGGGGCAGTTTACCCCCACCCCCCTGTCCTCCATAGGTACATTGTTTGCTATAACTAGTATTATTTACCTTTAAGGGGGAAACATTATTATAGAAGCAGAGGCTAGTTGCAATCTAGGCATGACAGAGGAAACGCACGAAGAGTCAAATTACGAATCCATACCAATAAAGATTCAAACTACTAATGAAGGGCATGCTCCTTATGGAATATCGCGTTATTCATTGCATCATTTGGTTCTAAATCTGGCATGATGCTGTATTAACATTTTTTAAACAAAAAATATATCAGCATAAGAAAATATGAAGAGAAGATAAATTATACTTATTAGTAGTAGTAAGATGCATTAATGTGTCCACACACCTGAGGTCAGTGAAATTATTTTGTAAAGCCTAAAGAGAGCTGTAGCACTTAATGAAAGCGCGAAAAGAAATATATAACATCGACCTCGTTTTGAATAAAAAAGACGACTGCATAGAAACACTTTTGGGAGCATGCACTGCTTAATCATTATAATTACAACTAGATTTTAATTCGTCATGCGGACGAATTAGGTGGTCTGTCCTTAATCTCGCCATCGTGATTACTATTACCATGTTCATTCAGATAAATATGATCTTCATGACAACAGAATGTTTATTATGGATGGAATACTTCTGAAAGACGGGAGATGATAAAGGACTGTAAAAGGGCCTCTTTGACATATGAAAATACATGTGATATGAAAAAAGGATCATGTGCGATGTGGTAAAAAGAAAACAAAAATCATCTTGCTACCCCAGGACTCGAACCTGCGCCCCCGAGAACGCAAGTCAGTGCGTTATCCACTGAGCCACGATATTCGCCATAGAGATAACACGTAAGCAAATTTGAGAATTACAAATCCAATTTTGCAAGCGAAATACGGGCATGATCCTGGCATCTGATCAAAAATGGAGGAAATATTCCGAAGGCTTTGAATCTCAGCTACAACATACTAAAAGCTCAGGGAAAACTGACAAGATAAAAATGGAGAAATGGCTCACGAAATAGAGGAATGTCGAATCTAGTTTTGAGAAAAAGTCATGTCCCATAGAGATTACACGCAAAATACATTTGATATGAAAAAAGCAAATATAATCTATTTTATCTTGCTAAATTTAAACTTTTATACCTTTTAATTATCATAAAGGATCATGTAAGAGGTGGTCAAAAGAAACAAAAATGAAAAAAAAATCATCTTGTTCACCCCAGGATTCGAACCTGCGCCCCCGAGAACGCATGTTGAGTGCGTTTTCCATTGATCCACGATATTCCCTATAGAGATTACACGTAAGCAATTTTGAGAATTACAATTCCAAATTTGCAAGCGAAATAAGGGAATGATCCCGGCATCTGATAAAAAATGAAGGAAATATTTGCAAAACTTAGAATCTCAGCTGCAACATACTAAAAGCTCAGTGAAAATTAACAAGAAAAAATTGACATATGGCTCAAGAAATAGAGGAATGTCGAATCTAGTTTTGGGAAAAAGTCATGTCCCATAAAGATTACACGCAAAATGAGGAAAAATGACATGCCTTTATCATTTGCAATTTTTCAGGATAATCCGTTCATCAAAATGCAAAAAATAGGGATTAATTCATAAAGAGTAAGACCTAAGCTACAACATATTGAAAATTGGGCGAAAATTGACCAACATTCACGGAGTTAGAGCCTAATTTGCATAATTATTATGACGTCATAACAAGGAAAATTGATATTTTGACTTCCGACGCCATTTTGATGACGTCATGATCAAATTGAGGGACAATGGTGACATGAAATCAAATTTACAATTCATACTCTATCGATATATGAAAAAATGGGGGTCAACGGACTATTTAAAGAGCTACAGTAAATTTGCTATAGGCATGTTTTTGCCCATTTATGGCCTATAATGAGAGCTCGCGCGGGCACGTTAATGTTATTTTCGTTATTAATGGTCTTAGAAGGTTAAGAATTTCATTATCAATGCAATGGTATTAAAAAACGGTGTTTCTGCATTGAGTTAGGCGTTACGCGTGGAATCGCGCGCGCATACGTGCGCGTGCGCAAATTTTTGAAATGCTTAAAATAACCTGAAACGTACCAAAAATTTTATAGGCCATTTGGAGAATTTGTTTACCTTTGACGCGCGCGTACGCGCGTGTCATGACCTTTACATGACTTTTGATGACATCCACAGTTGACCCTTGACCTGAAGTTAATGTCACGTAGATATTGTTAATTTTTGATGATTGATAATGAAGATATGATCAAATGAAAAATTTTACACAATGGCGCGTAGATTACGTCATCATGACCATATGACCTTGAAAAGCTTAGTATGCCGTCACTATGATAATTCTATGTATGACGAAAAAATCTGCAAAATTGATTTAGCCAATTCCGAGAAAAGTTTGCGACAAACATAGGTTCCAAGAATAAAGAAAGAAATAAAGAAAATTCTGACGAAAACAATAGGTGATCTGTCATAGACCTTTTAATAAATGTCCATTCTACATGGGCAGTCTGGATATGTCTAAACTGACGGTGAATTATTTCCTAAAAAGACTCCCTAATATGTTTAATTTGAAATGAGAGGGTAGCAGACAAATATTATATCAATGTACCTTCTGCATTTCACTTAAAAGAGTATAAATAATGATATTGTTTCTACACAGAGTAATGTATTTCATGATATTACTATAAAACTCAGGTTATTTACCATTTAATGACAAGTCCACCCCAACAAAAAATTGATTGGAATAAAAAGAGAAAAATTCAACAAGCATAACACCGAAAATTTCATCAAAATCGGATGTAAAAAAAGAAAGTTATGACATTTAAAAATTTCTCTTCGTTTCACAAAACAGTTATATGCACATCTCGATCGGTATGCAAATGAGGGAACCAATGACATCACTTACTCACTTTTTCTTTTGTAAATTATTATATAAAATATGAAATATTTTGATTTTCTCGTCATTGTCATGTGAAATAAATTTTCATTCCTCCCTGAACACGTGGAATTCCATTATTTTAACATTCTGTGCTTCAGGCAAGAAGGTCCTAATCATCAAATTAGTAAAAATTGAAAAAATGTATAACTCAAACAATAAAAGAAATAAAGAAATAGTGAGTGAGGGACATCATCAACTCTTTCATTTAGATGTAACTGACTCGTTCATATAACTATTTTGTTAAAATAAGCGAAACTTTGAAATTTCATAAATTTCTTATTTTACATCCGATTTTGATGAAATTCTCAGCATTGTGCTTGTCTGATTTTTCTCTATTGATTCAAATCAACATTTTTCTGAGGTGGACTTGACCTTTAATAAATATCTCAGTTATCCCAACTCGAATTCGTAGGGGATTTTAAGTCATATACACTCGGCATCTTGGACACTTATAAAATTTAAATTATTCCATATAGATATTTGAATGAAGGCAAATTACTGGATGTCAACATGACCAGACAATATTCCTCTCCAGTATGACATGACATTTTCATTTGAACAGACATGCATGGGTGGTTAAATGCTTTAAACGATAGCAATGTCAGTAAAAGGAAATTGCAAGAAATGGATCAGTCAGTGCATGGCTGGTTACAGACAGGCATTAGACAATAGCAATGCCAGTAAAAGAAAATTACAACAAAACGATCAGTCATTCTTTAAATTGTGAAAGTTTGTGTGGAATAAATATCCATTAAACGATAAAAGTAAACTTAAAGTTAAATACCACACTAAAAGTGAAGAAAAAGTTATCCACCTTGATGCATCACTATTCCTCTGGAATTTTAAGTCAAAGTTAGTCGATGAAAAAAAATGTCAAGCAAATTTCAGTATTTTAGCATAAGCAGGAGAAAATTATCCTTATCTTCTGCATGGGTTTGGCCCTTGGTCGACCACTCTTAGAGCGGTCTCTAACTTCATTAGTAGCCAAATACCGCTGGTTCAAATTTGAAATTGTTGCTGGTGAAAATTGGAAATATAGAGCTACTTGTCTAAGTGATTGCCCAGACTGCAACATTCCTATTGCCCTTGAACGCTCTTGGTTGAAAAGTTCGTCTTGAGCGCGAGTGTCCAACTAATCCATCTCATTATGCATCTCATTATGCATCCCTAAGCATGCAATAAAAATGATAAACGCCTGTTGAAATTCTTGAATGTATGCCCACAGGATGGCTATGATCATTAGCATTTGAATGGTCCATTGCTTGAAATTTTCCTTTACTGACATTGCTATTATTTAAAGCATTTAACCACTCATGCATGACTGTTCATATGAAAATGTCATGTCATACTGGAAGAGGAATATTATCTGGTCATGTTGTCATACAATAATTTGCCTTTAATCAAATATCTATATGGAATATTTTAACTTTCATAAGTGTCCAATATTTTTTTTTGCTGAGTGTAGAATTGGACTGACCATAAGGTCAAATGCTACTTTTTTTAACAAGTTCATGTAAAAGCCTTGTTTACATAATCCATGGACCATTCAGTTTTTCCATCTCTTCCACGAATTATTTTCTTTGTCCACTCTATGTGATTATCCTTTCTTTACAACTAAATTTTTACTTCAGGGGGTATCTCACTGGGCTTGAAACTAGTTCGCGACTAGTCCGCGACTACAAATTTTGCTAGTTGCAGAGACGTCTCCGCGACATCTCTGAGACGTCTCATGAAAATTACATAGTCTCCGAGGAGTCGCAAGAAGATTAAACATGTTTAATATTTTTGGAGACTGTTTTTAGTCTCCGCGACGTCTCCGAGAAGTCTCCATCAGTTGCTGCGACGTCTTGGAGACTAATGATATCCGCGACTGCTGAGACGTCGCCGCGATGTCTCAGAGACGTCTCAGAGACATCGCGAGGACCTGCTGGAGACCAAAAAAATTATAATACATTGCGGAGACGTCTCTGCGACACTTCTTCACACTGTTTGACCCACTTCAGAAACCACGTGACTGAACGCGTGCTGATATCCCTCCTCCTGCTCCAAGTCAGGTGCATGATCTTTCAAACGTTCCATCGAAACGTTCCATCGAGACGTCTCCTTGGTGAGAGCGCAAGCCATTTTTGTCTCCGAGACGTCTCCGCGACTGCAGCGACTGATAAGTTGGAGACTGTCGCGGCGACGTCTCCGTTGGTGACATAGGGCCTTTAGCTATCTGTTCTAAATGGACTGCAATTGGATCCATTGCTCTTTATATTGACTGTTGCAATTATATTCTCTCGGAGAACAGAGTTGCTGATGGGATACTAATATGATGATGGTAATTTGTTTTGACTTTTATACACTAGTATTCAGTGACTCTTGAGTCAGTCTTCATTTTTGAAGTTATTGAGAGAACGCCTTCACTCTTTTATCATCCATGCTACCTTGGTGAAATAAAATTCTAATTACTGAACTACATGAATTTGTACAAAGTTATTTTGTACCCTGTTGCACCCAAAAATGTAATAACGCCCACAAATGTAATAGCGCCCACAAATGTAATAACACTTTACCCACAAATGTAATAACGCCCACAAATGTAATAACACTTTACCCACAAATGTAATAATTTTTGATCGCCCACAAATGTAATAATGACTTTACCCACAAATGTAATAAATTTGAAGGGATTTGTGGCGAATCCGTTCTAAACTAAAATCCTATAGTAATGCGTTCATATAGCACAAAAGTGCAGTCTTTTTTCAGACCGGGTTAATAAAACATCAAAGTACAAGTCCAAAGTTTTTCTTCCAGACCCGGATGTTTCAAAAATTATAATATAGATCCAAAGTCTTTTTTCCAGACCCGGTTGTTTAAAAAAAATGTTATGTAAGTCCAAAGTCTTTTTTTCCAGACCGGGTTAATAAAACATCAAAGTACAAGTCCAAAGTCTTTCTTCCAGACCCGGTTGTTTCAAAAATTATAATATAGATCCAAAGTCTTTTTTCCAGACCCAGTTGTTTAAAAAATATGATAAAAGTCCAAAGTCTTTTTTTCAGACCCGGTTGTTTAAAAAATTATAATATAAATCCAAAGTCTTTTTTCCAGACCCGGTTGTTTAAAAAATTATAATATAAATCCATAGTCTTTTTTCCAGACCCGGTTGTTTCAAGAATTTTAATAAGTCCAAAGTCTTTTTCCTGACCCAGTTATTTCAAAATTTATAATATAAGTCCAAACTAAGATACGATAATGATATTCCTGTGGAAAAAAAATGGGAATCGAGCTTAGTCTTTTCTCCAGACCCAGTTAATTAAAACTGGTGGAATTAATGTCTTTGTTGTTGTTTCAACTTATACGGTGGATATTGTGAATATATGCACTAAGAGTAAATTGAGAATCAAGCGTAGTCTTTTCTCCAGACCCAGTTACCTGATATTTAAACATTATGAATAGCAGTTTAAAAACAGTATAAAGACCCCATAATCTTATCAATGCTGGATATATAGCGTAATCTTTCAGCCCGACCATTTTTTTCTTTAAAAAAACGCTAATAGTAAGAATTAAAAAATCAAAGTTTAAGACCAAACAAACCTTCAACCTAAGAACCTGTTTTAAAAGAGGTTTAGAGTGTTGTCTTTATTCCAGACCTAAACAGTTACGAAAAAAAATCTTCTAACATAAGACCTTATATTCTTATTCTCTTGGAATAACACGAGTTTTTAAACGTACTCTTTCCTCCAGACCCGGCTATTTAAAAAAAAGTAACTGAAAAAAGTTCGAATCTAAGACCAAATTTCCAAAGCCTTTTCACCCAGTAAAAATATGTCTTTTTTTAAATAATACTACTACCCCTACAAAACATTGTAATAACGCGTGGGTAAAGCAGACATCCTTTCTCCAGACTTGGTTACTATTTGAAACATAAAATAGTTTTTACAAATATTCTAAAACGAATACCCAATAATCTAATTACTGTGGAACAACATGAAGACCGATTGTCGAAGATCGACTTTCCTCCAGACACAATTATTTCAGGAATAAAAAATCAATAAAACTCAATCCCAAACAACGAATCTAAGAACCAACAATCTTCCAAATTAAGACCATGCATGTAGAAAAGCACACGTTTAGAGCGTTGTCTTTATTCCAGACCCGGTGATTTAAAAATGATTTAAACAATCCTAAAAACAAAAGACTCATATTTTTATTCTTGTGGAATAACACGATTATTATGCTTAGTCTTTCGTCTGGACCTGGTTATTTAAAAGATAAAGAAATATTGAAAAAAATGACAGCTGAGACCAATCTTCAAAATTAAACCCACTTAAAATGCTTGGGCTTAGAGTGTTGTCTTTACCCCTCACCGACGTATATTATAACTTTTGAAACGACCGGGTCTGAAAAAAAGACTTTGGACTTGCATTATAATTTTTGAATTAACCGGGTCTGGAAAAAAGACTTTGGACGTATATTATAATTTTGAAACAACCGGGTCTGGTAAAAATACTTTGGACGTATATTAAAATTTTGAAAAACCGGGTCTGGAAAAAGACTTGGACTTGTACTGTAATATTTCATTAACCGGGTCTGGAAAAAAGACTTTGAACTTTTGTGCTATATGAACGCATTACTATAGGATATTAGTTTAGAACGAATTCGCCAAAAATCACTTCAAATTTATTACATTTGTAGGTAAAGTCATTATTACATTTGTGGGTAAAGTGCATTATTACATTTGTGGGTAAAGTGTTATTACATTTGTGGGCGTTATTACATTTGTGGGTAAAGTGTTATTACATTTGTGGGCGATCAAAAATTATTACATTTGTGGGTAAAGTGTTATTACATTTGTGGGCGTTATTACATTTGTGGGTAAAGTGTTATTACATTTGTGGGCGTTATTACATTTGTGGGCGATTATTACATTTGTGGGTGTAACATACCCTCAACACGTCAATAGTTTCTAAACTTAAAGGTATAGTGTATGATCGGTTGATCTCAGACAAGGGCAATGAATCAATTTTGAAATTATTGCATTCATTAAATACCTATATTATTGCTCTATTTTATCACGGAAAAGAAACTTGCATAACTTTTCTATTTTCATGATATTGAGAGGTAAAACATAATTATACCGCGGGTCGGTTAACCTATCTTAATTGTTGACGCCCTCTCGGATTTAAAAATCAATTGAGATAAGATCACCGTTCGAATCATGCATATTCATTACGACCTCATGCATATTGATGAAATACATCATGGCAGCTTACTGTATACTGACTCATTGGCCCTCCCCCGGTCCTCCCCAAAGGAAAGGGGAAGGAGGAGAGAGAAGAAAGAAAGAAGTGGATTGGTAAAAGAGCATGGGTGTCGATCACGGGGGGGGGGGGGGATATATTCCCCAGTATTTCAAGGGGGTGGCCTGCATTATCAACCCCCCTTCCAAATAATTTAGGGTAGAAAAAATGTGATAATGAAGAAAAAATGAAAAGTTTGATCATGATGATTATAGTGATGATTATAGTATGCCATCAGTTAGTCTGTTTCTCTCGCAATTTGTGTATATTGTTATTAAATAAAAACATTATTTTCCAGGACTTTTAATCAGATGGGTGGAGGTTCAAGATGAAAAAGAATGAAATGTATGTAGGTCCTATATGATATTTTAACACATGACATGAAAGGACCCCGACGAAAAACAACTTTTGTTGATAGGGTGCTCCATCCCACCAGTGGTGAATAAATTAATTTTAATAAATCAATTAATTCAAAAGGGTGGAAAAATAAACGGGAGTAAAAGAGTGATAAACGGGGAAAACCCCATGGACGTTAATCCCAGAGGGGTAGATCTTGAAAAAGTACAAATAACTTTTCTCAGATAGAAGTTGCATACATCATGCTCAATGAAAATGGCCTAATTTTTGTCATTTTTCTTTCGTATGAGTTTAAAATAGGCTTACTTGTAACACAAATCGAATTTTCCAAAAAATTACAGTACAGTACACTGCAACAATGAAGGAATTTCCAAGAACACCGTGCATATCAACCACTCCCAAATGTCTTAACTTGTGATTTTAGTGGGGGTAATGTTGAAAAATCCCCATCCACAAGAACATTTGTGGCCATCATCCCCCCCCCCCAAACAAGAATACCGATCGATCGACACCCATGTAAAAAGAGAATCAGGAGAGCGATCATAAAGGGATCTGAACACAACCAACGACCTTCCTAATATAATATATATATACATTTTTTTATCTTTCCTGAATGTTTCAGTGAGTTTCGGATTATTTGTGTCCACTCTCAAAGTACATAGGAGAAATTGGAAAAAAAAATAAAACAAAACTATTTAAAACTCTAAACAGATGGCCACCACCATTCTGTCTAGAGCCAAGCATGAAGAAAGGGAAAGGGCGAACAGAAAAACAAACTATTATTTTCAGGGCGAGTTGGGTTCTGCGATATAAAACAGGGCTTGTCTAATACGGGGTTACATAGAGGCCCATAGTAAAACCATAGAGGTATTACAGATAGCTCTACATGGTAAAACGAACACAAAACGAAAATGCAACCCCAATGCAACACTTGACCACTTTTCGTTTGTTTAAATTGAACTTTAGAGGTCAAAAGGTGAGCTGAGAAACCTGTTGATGCGAAGTACAGTACGTGTAGTCTACATTGTGTAGACCCTGATAGTGTGAATGTGACCAACGCAAATTGCAAGTTGCCAATTTCGAGCAAGCAGAGTAGAGGCGTCATGAGCCCCCCCCCCATGAGGGGGCAGACATGACGCCAGGGACAAGTTTTCTTGGAAAAGTATTATTTTTGCAGCCACACAAGAAAGCTTGCATCGAGATATGGTAAAATGAGAAGTTGAGTATTGCGCGGTGGGGGGGGGGGGGGAGAGGGGCACTTCCATTCAGAATGGAAACCATGCGCGACCATGAGGTCTCGAAAAGCACCCTAAACACGTAATTTCCATATTCTGAAAATTCACCCCTTAACAATTATTGGCGAGTGAAACCCTACCCTTTACAAGTATTGGAAACAAAACGACAATCTTGGCAAATATTCCCTGAAATGAACCCTTAAACAAGTACAGGAATATTCATTGTTACGGGTCCTTTGGTCGTCGGCTTTACTTTATTTGGTTTAGTACGACCCCACTTCTACACCTCGCACAAATCGGACTCTAAACACGAAGTGTTGGGACAAAAAGGACGTTCGTTATAACATTTTAAATTTGTTTTATCTTCCCCGCAAATTCGACCCTAAACACGTAATTTTCCTAGCGAAATAGATAACCTTTTTTTTTCATTATTTTTGTGTTTTTGACACCCTTATAACGTAACGTATGTAACGTGCCCTATCGTGAAAAAGAGATCCTTTTACGTGTTTTTTGGTCGCGCATGGTATCCACTCGTCAATTGCCCCTCCCCCCCCCCCGCCGGGCGGTGTTATATGGTCTAGAACCGCTCTACGTATGCAGAGTTGTGATTTCCAGGGCCGACCAGCATGTAAGAGTTTTTCAACAAAACTTTACAAGACACGCCGTGGGACAAACTGAAATAATATATGTGAAATAAGACTAAGCAAACTTGGAAAAGCAGCAATGTACTACTTGTACAAGGGAATCGTTCAAGTACGTCTGCATTGAAATGTGTACATTTCCAGAGAAGAACACACTCTCATAGGACCAGTCCATGAGTCGCCGAGTTTTTATGCAGTATGGGGAGGGTGGGGTAACCTATATATAATCATGGACCTATTAGGTCCATGCTATAATCAAACCACCAGCACGACTAGTGGATGGATGACTGAAAGAATGGATGAATAGGCTCATCAAATTATTGATGAATAGTATTATCCCACGAAAGGATGGTAAAAAATGGATACCAATGATGCAGTAATAGATAGGGGCACCCCATGGGAGATCAACTGTTGCTACCACTTAATAAACAATAAACAAGTAAAAAAACTGATGGAAAGATGACCTTTTATTGCAACAAATGAGAGGAGGCCTCCGGGAAAGGCCTACGCATACAGTGTGTGCACGAGCAGTTCAACTTTTGAAAAAAATGTGAATGACTGTGACATGAGCAGGACAAAGACATTTGTATTTGCATTATGATTGCCATTACATTTTAGACTCATTTAGCAATGGAAGTGTAACTCCCATTTCCCTTTTATAACTATGGGAAAAAAAGGGTGATAACTGTTGTTTTATAGAGTGGAAATTTATTTTTCATATTGGGACAAAAGATATCCCGGCTTGTCAACATTTCGAAACTCATGCGGGAAAATAATATAGTAATCATTTTTTATGATTAAAAAAGAAGTTCCAATGTTCACACTGTCACGATATTTTTTTTGTGGCGGTGCTGAGATAATTTGACAAAGCAAAAGAAAAAAAAAATGGTTCCAATACAAAATGTTGGTAATTTTCCTTCATTTATCAAATTCGACACCTACCAGACTTCCAGGGGAGCTGCCTATATGGAAAACAATACACGCCGCATCCCCTTTCAAGGGCCATATAATCGCGGAATAATTAATCGTATCAGATCAGTCGAGGCGGTCGTTTTGATCGTAGAAAGTGTTGAAATGGTTAAACTATGTGGTGATGTGACTTTCGAAACAAAACAAAAATAAAATTGTTTGAAATGTTTTGGCAAGCCCATTCTGGAGAAGTTTAATTGGTATACGATTTTTCTGATCATGGACGCTATGTTCTGATGTACTTGATTTATGGTGATGTAATGCACATATGCTGCCGATGAAAATATACTATTTTGCCCTTATGGGTGTTTTACAACTCTAGGGGGATCAATGAGAATACAGTAATAATTCTGAAGTGAAGGCAAAGCGGCCATGGGCATGATGGAGCATGCAAGCAAACGAGTAATTATACTTCCTTGAATAGTCATACCATAATAAAGTTGGAGAAAATAATATTGAAATGTAGAGAAAAATAACATTGAAAACGCGAACATAAGGAATACACGCAACCGAAGGCTAGGAATTGTATAAACATCGAAAAATGCAGAAAGATGTTAGGAACCATGCATGAATTTCAACCAGTGGCGTAAATAATGAACGTAAAAAATATGCAGTGGCTAGATATACGTATCGGGCACAAACCATTATTTTATCGGTGGTAGATTTTGACATAATATTGAGATAATAGTTCCCCTTCTCGCTTTCTTTTTGTCTTGGCCGTGATAAATTTGGGAATCCGTATAGCCCCAATCCTTCCCCATTAGGTTGAACGCCACTGATTTCAACTGAATATCGTCAAACATTATATTGATTGATTGATTTTATTTAGCAAGTCACCATAAAAACAACAGGCTTACACAGGATGACCCACAAAACGCTCGAAAGCTTTAATTCCCAGTGGGAATAGTAGGCTTTAACCTGTAAATAAATATTACCTTGGAAATAAGCTTTCTCTTGTAAATAAATATTTACGAGGTATACTTAGTCAAGCTGACAGACGATGTAGCGTGTGAATACAGTATGAATTTCATTACATGACAATAATAAAATGATATTTACGTAATGTCATGGGTGGTGAAAAGAGGATGGGACGTTTGTAATTCGCTACGCAGGTTTTAGATAGTAAAGCTGATTAAATAGAGGGTTAAAAGTAAAATAATGAGAAAGACTGAAACGATCTATTCAAACTATAAATTCCATGAAAGATAAGCGATTTGAACAGAGTATTATAATATTGCGTTCATATTCCCTTTTGAAATGTTTGATCGTTCTTTCTTCCTTTCTTATATCCTCCATATCCTCCCCCTTCGCTTTCTTGGGGCGGCGTATGATGGGGGGGGGGGGGTGTATTGGATATGAGGAAGCATGCAGTTAGGTATTATGGCACACTCGGACAAGTTCAGTTCAGTGGCCTAGCAGCTCCATTGGTAAATTGCCAATTCGTCGACTTCCAAGTGCCAACTCGTCCACTCACCACATGGTCTAATTTCATTTAGTCTATAGCCATTCCGTCCATCAAAATTTCGTCGAACAACTATTTGGTCCAGTATCCAATTCATTTTCAGTCATTTTGCACAATAGAACGTTGTCCAATTAGACCAAATGGAATGTGGACTAAATGGCTATTGGACCAACTGGTTGCTAGACGATAATAGATGGACTAATGATATATAATAGTAGGCGAGTTGGCAATTTGACCATTTGGCATCAGACGAAATGGGAGTAAACCGATCCGATCCATGGACTTATATAGTGTCACGCCGGTAAAGATTAAGAGGTGCAATGTTGGAAACGATGCCCAACGGACATGCGCGTATCCAGGATTTCGCACTACGGGGTGGGGGGCGACTATTTTTGCGCCCCTGTGAACTTTTCGGAAAATGACACCCCGATCCGCCCAGCCAGGCATCTGTTTTCCGATCAAACATTCTCTTTTTTTGCAACCGTGAGCATAATATGTATATGAATTTTTTAAACAATTATTATTGATGCGAGCGCGAAACGTGAGCTGATTTTTTTTTATTCTGACCTCAAATTTTGAAAAAAAAAATCTATGAGCACCTGGCTTTTGGTAATCAAGAACAAAGTGGGTATCTATCAACATTTTATGTGATCACGAAGTGCGAGCTGACAATTTTTGAATTTCTAATCCAACACAGGATATCATAAGCACTTTTTATAACCATGAACAGGATGGTATATATCTAAATAATTAATGCGAGTGCTAAGCGCGAGTTCAAATTTTTTGATATTCTGACCTAAAATTTGCACATTATAAGTACTATCAGTATTCATGAACAGGATGTGTAACTAACCAATCATTTAGTGCGAGGCGCAAGCTTAAAATTTTTGATATTCCAACCCAAAACTGGACATCCATCTAACTAAACAACATTGATGCGACCGCAAAAAGCGAGATGAAAATTTTTCAAATGCTTACCAGAAATTTGGACATTTGAGTGAGCATTTTCGATTATCATGAACAGGATGAGCAGTAACAAAACAATTTATGCGAGCGCGAAGCACGAGCTCATTTAAAATATATATATTCCGATACAAAATCAGACACTATAAGCACTTATCTGCATGACCATGAACAGGATCGCCACCTTACTAAACAATTAATGCAATCGCGAAGAGAAGGATGATTTTTTTCAATATTCTGATCTAAAATTAGGACTTTCAAGGCACTTTTGGCAATCATGAACAGGATTGGTAATTGATGTGAGCAAACATGAGTTTGGCACCCCACCCCTCCCTAAGTTAATTGAACCTGGATTTGGCGCACTGGGACAAAACTAAAATTGGCGTGTGGTGAACTTCCATTCGGCACCCCCTAGGTTGAACATCAATTCGGCGCCCCTATGGCAAACAACAACTCGGCAACCCTAGTAAAAACATTGATTCGGCTCCCCAGCCCCTATGTTGAACATCATTTCGTCGCCTCATACGGCGCCCCGAAGTAAAACATCAATTCGCCCCCTCCCCCTAGATTGAAGATCAATTTAGCACCCCCTAGGTCGAACATCAATTCGGCACCCTAAGCAAAACATAATTTCGGCACCCCTAGGGTGAAAAGCAAAATTGGCGCACCTCCCTTCCCCCATGTCAAACAGCAATTTGGCAACCCTATGAAAAAAATATCGATTCGGCGCCCCCTCGGTGCCCCTACGTCGAACTTCGATTCGGCGCCCTCCTACGTCGAACATCTATACGTCTTCCCTTTCTATGTTGAACCTAGGTCGATTATCTATTCGGCCACTCCCCATCCCCCTCCCTAGGTCGAACATCAATTCGGCGCTCACCTTTCCCTCTCCTTTTCCCCTCCTCTCTTTCTTGTTCCCTTTCTCTTTTTCTTCTTCATTCCCCCCTTTTCTTCCTATTTCTTTACCTTCTTTTTCTCCCTATTTTGGCTCCCCTTTTGCCTACCTGGGAGGGGGGAGGGGGCGAAAATTTGTGATATTTTAATCTGAAAACTGGATATTTCTAAGCAGTTTGAAACCAAGAACATAATGTGTACCTTTGATGCCAGCTGAAAATTTGTGACATTCCAACCTGAAAATTGAACATTGTAAGCACAATTTGTAACCAAAACAGAATGAGTGCCTTACTCAATAAAGAATTTTCCTACTAGGATTTTCTTGGGGGAGCAGGGCCACTTGCCCCCCCCCCCCAGAAAATCCCAGTAGGAAAAAATATCTAATCCCGGTTCCGCCGACCTGGCAGTAATATAACATAGGGTTACAAATTTTATCTAAGCTCAAACTGGTTCAATTTTTTTACAATTTCGATCCCTCACATGTTTGAGTGTCCGTTGACATGCCCAGCGCTGAGAAGTCATGCCAAAACGAGATTTTGCATGAAGCACATTCGCTGAACCATCATCGGAACTTCGGAATCACACAGAAATGGAAGACCCTTCCCCATATAGTTCCACCTTGCTGTATGTCCTCGAATATGTATTTACAGTATTATGTCTCCATGATAAGTACGTAATTTTATTATCCAAGCCCAGAGGACCATGGAGGAGTGGGGTGGAGGGAGAGGCACCCAGGAGACGTCATCATCAATTTCAATGACCCCCGCAATGACCCAAAGGGGGACAAAGTCACACATGATACTTGTTCAGTATATACTACCATTACAAGTTGAAAAGAAAATTACAGAGAGAAACTTGGGGGATCGATGTTACATAAACACCAATTGTCTATAACATACAGACCTACGCACCGGTATCATAGGCGGATCCAAGAGGCCAACTGTACCCCCCCCCCCCTCACCCCCATATTGACGGCGCGACGAAGGGTAAAGGAAAGGGAAACAAGTAATAGGAACGAAAGCAGGGGGGGGCAAAATATAAGAGGAGGACGAATGAATAAAATAAAGTGAGGGGAATCATATGTCACTATTATAAAAAAACAATTTAGCTCGCGCTTTGTTTTCGCATTGCCTTTTCGATGGAATATACATTTATCTATTCCCAGAAGGAAAAACCAGTTCCACTGGACCAGTTAGACAAGTATAATTTTAACTGGTACCTCTGGAAATTGGAATATCGGTTTACTGGTCTAACTGGTCCAGTTAAAATTTTACTGGTCCAGTTAAAAATTAAACTGGTCTTGAAGTTGTGGAATTTTATACTGGTCTTGTTTCTGGCGGCTGTTACTGGTCTCACTGGTCTTCATATTGGTTTCACTGGTCTTCATTCTGGTCTAATTGGTCTTTAAACTGGTCAAACTGGTCCTTGTACTGGTCTTTCTGGATCAGTTTATTACAAGCATTTGGCTTGTTATATACCATGGCCAGTGAAATGTGATGGCAAAGATGGTTAGTAAATTAATCTTTCTGCTGTTATTTTGAATGTGATGTATAAAATTACACATTTTCAGTGTGAATTAGTTCACACAATTATTTTGAAGGTTTTCAAACAACAATGAGTGCTATTGCAAAGATATTCCATTATAAATCCTGATTTTTCTTTAAAAAAATAGGAAATGTGCAAATGAGGTAAACCACGTGATCAGCATCATCAGAATTACTGGTATTACTGGTCTTGACCAGTTTCATTTCAAACATTGAATTACCTTAGACCAGTTGACTATATATCAGAGGAATACATCTTGCTTTGATCTTAATCATAATTAGAGGAAATAATTATTTTAATGATAATATCAATAATTGATAATTATGATAATAATAATAATAATTACAATATCAATAACAATAATAAAAGTAATAAGAATGATTACAAGAATGATCATATAATAATAATTGTGATAATCATAAGAGCAATGATGATAACAATGATAAATGATAACGATAATAACTTTCTCTGAATTGCAAGATTCATTTTCATAATTTGTTAAATGATCTGACTTGAAAGTCATTATTTATTGGACCAGTAACCAGAATGCAATTGTTTGAACTGGTCTGCAGTTAATTTTTACTGGTCCAGTGAAAAATCAATTGGTCCAGTAAACATATACTGGAAACCAGTAAAAATCTACTGGAAACCATTTATTGGACCAGTAACACCAGTTTAATGAAAAACATTTTAACTGGTACTACTAATTGCTTAAACTGGAACGCAATTGTTGGAACTGGTCTGCAGTTGATTTTTACTGGTCCATATACTGGAAACCAGTAAAAAAATTACTTGTCTAACTGGTTTTTCCTTCTGGGTACCAATTCATTTCTTAATCCATTCATTCAGTCATAGTTAAACAGGTTCAAAAGATCAGAGTTTTTAGTAATAATTAATTACTTTTTTTCATCTTAATTGGTCCTTGTATGTAAAAACATATAACAGTTACAATAACAAGGTACAATTCATATCAAAACAGTAGAAAACACAGAAATATTGTTGAAGGCCTAACAGTAAAACGAACAAGGGAACAAAATAGGCCTTTACTACATGTAATTCACAAGCCACGCTAAAGCCGGGGTAATAATATTAGCAAGGCCCGCAGGGGAACACGAAACTGAAGTGGCTTCGCGATGCACTATGTAGGCCACACCGTTATGAATATTTTCTTTTATTATTTCTATATCTTCAGAGGCAGATCTAGGATTTTCCAAGGGGGCACATTTTTCCTCGGAAAATTTGACAAGCGAAAACATGGTCCTCTTAAAGGGGGGCACACGTGTTATAACGGTATTTATTTTACATTAAAAATATTGATTGTGCCTCTAAATTGGGGGGGGGGCACAGCCGGCCCCTGCTGGATCCTTCAGTGCACATCTTGTTAATGATCATAATGATATTTCTCAGATCAATTTTCAGGACACAACACACGATTTCTGAAAATAATACCTCAAGCTCACATTTTTGTAGGGCTATATAGTACTGTTACGACTATAGACACCAACACAAAATTAGCTTTGAGCTGCTGATCGATCGGGGAAAATGTGGATGAAAGTATTGGTCTCCCCCCCCCCCCCGGCCCCCTTATAATGAAAGCTGGATCCGCCCCAGAATATTGTTTAAAGAATGGGGTAAACAACCATAATTCTCCCCCCCCCCCCCTCCATAAAATACAGATAAACGAAGCAAAGATGAAAGCAAGGAAAGGGAAGGAAAGCCGTCTTTCGGCACTCTGCTAGATATCCAGATGTCAATCTCCGCGATTTGAAAAACAACGTGCATAACATCACAATATTCATGATGGTCATTTGAAGAATTTCCTTTGAATTGGTTGTTTCCAAGTAATTTGTATGTGCATTCGAGGGACTCATGGACTGCACGAATGTACATGCTTCTAAGGAAAATGAATGAAAAAGTCGCATACATGTTCGTAGAGTCATCCGTTCAATCGGTATACAGTCTGTACATAGCCGGTATACACACAGATCGGCACGTGAGACTCGCGCGAAGGCGATAGATATGAATATTCATGAAGAGGTATTGATGTCATTCGGTCTCAAGGTGGCGCTCTTTATTGTTTATGTCAATTCTAAAATATGAATCAAATGAAAGCTCACTCTTCTTTATATATTTTTTAAGAACAAAAACAGTTCTTTCTGACCAATGCAATACATTGTATGGACTCAGAACTTGTTTATGAATATTGTGAAAAGCAGAGAGTGAAATGTAAAAAAAAAGTTTTGAAATAAACAAATGTCACAATATACCTTTAACCCGTTCGCGACGGCATAGTAGAATAGGTTCTAACACCCCAAACGAGATTAATCAGCCGGCCATGTCAAGTTCGAACAGCTCCATTGTTCCGTGCGTGCGAGCTGGATCGTTGATTACAAAAGCGTGTGTGCGATCCACGATGAGTGAATTGATCGATCGATAGTTTTCGCGCATGCGTAGTTCATTTCCTGTTTTGGCTGCACGGAGTTCAGAGCTAACCTGTCGCTCCAGTGCTATAATTATGTCCGTACAGAGTGACTTCTTTGAGAATGTAATGTTGGTGATGTGGGTTTTGAAGTTCTTCTTGGACTTCTTCTTTTTCGATATTACTATTATAATATTCTCATAATGTTACTATTATCATAATATTCTCCCTTCCTTCTTCCTTTTCTTCTTTTTCGATCTTCTTATTATTATCAAAATTATTATTCTCATTTCTTTTCTTCTCATATTCTTTTTTTTCGATATTCTTCACATCTTATCATCCTCATTTCCTTTCTTCTTTTGTTCGATCTCTGTCTCATCTTTTTGTTCTTTTACTTCCTATTTATAGACCCCCCCTTCTCCCTTGATATAGTCTTGCTTTGTTTCCTCTTGCAAATGAAATCCTCCTTGTTTTTTCTTCCTTTTTTATAATGCTCCCTTTTCATTTTCTCCTTCTTCTTCTTCACTGATAATTGTGTAATCCTACACCTCCATCTCCTAAGTTTTCTCTTTCTATTTCCCTTCTATTTATTCTTGTTATGAATTTGCTTGTGCTTCTTTTTTTCGCCTTTTTTCTTCGTCGTCTTATCTTCTCTTTATACCTATTCTCATTCTTTTACTCCCGTCGTCCTATTTTGCTTAATTTTGTTCTCTCTGTTTTTCTCTTCATGCAAAATGAAAAAAAATTAAGAATATGATATTTCCTTTTAAAAGTATGCCCCCCAAAACATGAATCTTCAAAATATCGTTATATGCATACAAGTAATACTTTCTGAACAAGAAATCATAATCTTCTCGATTAAAATTTGCAAGGTGGTATACGACAATTATTATGAAGATTATTTATCATTTATCATCCAATTACTTAAGTTAGCCCACCCCACCCCCCATGATCACCATAATCTTCTCCCTTCATCTTTTTTCTGTTTCGTCTGCTTTTTTATTTTATCTTTTTCTTTGTCTTATCATTATTATATTCATAATCTTAACCATTGTTGTTATTATTATCAATATCATTATTATTTTTTTTATTATCCGATTGTTATATTTTCTTTTATTATTTGTTATTATCATTGTTAGTGTTGATAGTAATGTTTATAATTGTTATCATTGATATTATGTAAACATTTGAATATTTTACATGTAAAGAATAAAAAAAAATAGTTTAATTCGATTGAAAAATATTATTGTTATTGTCATGAATGCCATCCCCTCTACTCTCTCTAATCCCCTTACCTCTAGTCAACCTCTACTTATATTCTCTCTCTCCTCTATTTTCCCTTTACTTTTTCCCTTCTATTCAATCAGTAGCTTACGCAGGGGGGAGAGGGTTCAATTTCATACGAGGCGCTTTTAATCGAAAAAATGTACTACAACACAGCGCAGACAAGTGGGTTATGCTCTCTCTCTCTTCTTCATCTCCCGTTCCGTGCCCCCCGGCCCTCTCTCTATTTTTTCCCTTCTGAGTATATTCTCGTCATCACAGAAATATGTCCAAACCCGGCCCTCCAAGCCCAACCCATACTAAAAAATAGAACCTACATTAGGATAGGTGCCCGGCATATTCGGCCCATAATCAATTTCAAATGATTTCTAGATTTTATACGTTGTCGAGAAATGTTCAACAAAAACCTCCAAATTATTTCCTTAATTCAAAATCCAACGGAGACGTTGCCATGTATTTGTGTAAAAAAATGAATATTATGTAATATGTATCCAATGATTCTAGTAATTAAAATTGTATTAAAAACAAGACATTCTGCCTTTCTTTTATTATCCAAGAATATACAATAAGTCCCTGCAAACCGTTTTATTTATTGTGAACTTACTCAATTTTCAGTTTATTTCACTAGTTTAGAACGTGTGTGGTTATTTTCTTGACATTTATGTGCAAACGATTTAATGATCAACAAATGATTAGTAATTCATGGAAAATGCAAGAAAAAATAACTTAAGTATATGTTGGTCAATTTAAAATGGAAAAAATGAGTGTGACCAGAAAGACATTTTCGGTTTTGCTGGTATTCTAGTTGTCAGAGATCGGCGGTGAACCAAGGAATTCTTGGTGGAGGGGACTATAAATGCGCTACTTTTTCTTTACTTTTTTCTGACAAGCAAAGGGGGGGGGGGAGAAATAGAGGTCAGCAATGAAATCGCAACCCAAGTTACATCATTACTATTTTATACCCTTTTTTTATTCTAGTGCATATAAATTATATTCCATCATTTAACCCCCCCCCCATTTGTTTCGCCACACTGTCAAATTTTCGGACAATATATGATTTGATTAACATTTTAGGAACTTTCCGTTCGGAAATTATTATTTCCTGCGTTCAGTTTGTTTTAATATCCAATTTCGTCAAGATGAAAAAGGACTCTGAAAATAATAACCTGCATTGCCAAAGTATAATTCTAAAATGTCGTAAGTGTATATAATTTCTCACCCGGTACATTCACCTTTACAGAATTTCGATGTATTAAAATAATTCTTATATTTTATTTCTCCACTTCCTTTTTCCTTGTAGCCAACAATCCATAAGAGCTTCGATGAAAATACAAATATAACGAGTTAATTAGAGAACTGTAAGAGGAAGAGCGTGCTTCAAAAGAGATACATAGAAAGGCCATTCTCGCCTGCCTAAATATCATATTCCAGCTCATATTAAGTGATATATATTATCTCTAATTAATTGTCTTTATTAATCAATTCATGTACTGATTGCTTTATCTCATATTTATCTTTATCAAAGTTGAACGTCTGTTATATTCTATGGAGTACGGCCAAAAATGAAACAAATAACTGAATGGACGTATATGGAATCACAATATGCTTTATGCCGTTTTTCTCGCACCCTTCTAACAAGCAATTAAAAAAAAATTAAACGAGCCGCATGATGATAATGATTAATAATTCATATAATATCCACTAAACATTGTGATCAAGGCGCTCTACTTATTCATTACCCGGCTTACATCATTTGTTCCGTGAAAAGCATTATAGGCCTGTTTGCAGACATAAACATAAATATTTTATTTTAATATATTCTGCTTTTCATTCCCTCTATCTTCTCGAATAATATATCCATGGAATGCATATTTACTCCATGCTCTGGATTCCTATCGCATCACATTTTTTTTTATATGCAGGTCAAACCAAACCACGATAACATACTCAATCAGAATAAAATCAATTGGGGAAACCTTAGATTTTTTTTCGAAAATTCATATGAGATTACTGATATGGATAAAACATGCTTCATATACTTTGTACATCGTAAATAACACATATTAGTCTTCATTAGCATGATTATGCCTATGTCACGGCGTTTATCACTCTTTGGTGTTAAACCAAACTGACAAAGTGTGAATTCATCCGTACATCCTTCCCTTTCAAGTCACTCTTTTACATTGTTAGTAAGTGGCAACTTTATTGACCTTCGCTGGATGCCCTTTTGTGATTTTCAAAGGAAAGGGGGCCATGCCTCCATCAATTACCACATCCGTATCGTTAGAACAAAATAGAGTGTACGTACGATCCGAGGTATTCTCAATAGCCAGCTGTATACACTTTTTGTTTAGGATTATAGAAATCGATATCAACTTAAAGTCGTGTACTCTCTTCTAGTTTGATCTAGCTTGATCAGTTCATGAAGTTGAATATTATGACAGCCATTTTCAAGAAGCAAAATAATGCACCTAAATGAAAGAAGAAAACAAAAATCGATGTGTTATAAACTGAAACCATGATTTTTCTTCTTCCTATATTTTATCAACGGCGCCATTTTTTAAAAAAGAAGTGCACACCTAGTTAGCAGTAATGCATATAGCATTTTCATTTATTTGAAAAGCAGGATAAAAGAGCATTGTAGATTAAATGCCTTGCTCACGGGCATATAGGTGCCGCGGCCGGGATCGAACCCCGGACTTTTTGAAACCTCACAAGCAATCTTATAAAGTATCGATCGTTTTCGATCTATCGTTGATCATATCAGCGCACGCACGCAGCTCTGCGCGCGTTTTGGGTTGCATTTCGCTGCTCCCATTGTTTTCCCTCACTTTTATTGATTACGGTATATACGTGGTTCTGCGAAACTGAAAATCGTTGAAATCAAGCTTCCATCGCGGCAATGCCCACTGTACGCCAATATTGGACTCTCTTCGAAGCATAACTCGTTTTATAATGCTTTATAAACTATAGAAACAAAAGGTAAAAACGTATGACTTTCTGGAATGTGTAGTTTAATTAATGGACATTGTAATTATAACACAGAAAAGGCAGAAACATAGTATGAAATTGTATTTTAAAGCCTGCAAATGGATGCGAGTAATAGCCTTTGGGGAACCGACTATATACGGCTCCCGTACATGAATAAGTTTTAGGGAACCGTATATATCCGGCTCCCGTTGGCAACGGGTTAACATTTGGTTAACAGAGGCGGGATAAGAATTTGTACACGTCCATTGAAAAAAGGGTTTCTAGAACATTTGTTTTGAAGTAGTCATCATGTCAGGCATAAGAAGGAAGCGCGAAGCGGATATACCTCTGGAGGCCATTGAGCGTTTAGCAGAAGAAATAGAAGCTTCAAGAAATGAGATGCGGCAACTCAAAGCAGAGAAGATTCTGAAAACCACATTATCTCTACTTGCTTTAAAAAATCAATCTGAGGCTTTCGCGACGTCGAGTGGATGAGGCACAGAACAGCACATAGGACTAACATCAGCTTTACAAGGAGAGGCAGCCGAATATATATTTGAATTGGAAGGTTTTAGTAAACTAACCTATGATGAACTGATGACAAGTCTTCTGCGACACTTCGTAGACCGTCGTAGAGCAGCGTCATAAAAAGCGCAACTCGAGGCAAGGACACTTGGGAGGACGGAGTCGATTGCCAAATTGGTAGCCGATATAAAACAAAAAATACTAAGAAAGGCTACCCAAGAGCAGACGCTGCCACAAGAGAGCCTATCACCATTTGGCATTTTATGAAAGGGTTGAATGATCAGTATTTGGAGATAGCTGTGGGGATGAAAGAGCAAGCATCGCTACCCAGGTAAAAAAAAAACAGTTGAAACCAGATAAAGATTTAACTGGTTTCAACTGGGTTAAACTGGTAAATGTGGTAAACTCCCATCAAGCAAGTATATTCCAGTTGAAATCAATTGTCCCAACTGGACATGCTGAAAACATACAAGTTGATTCCAGTTGAAACCAATGAAATATACTGGTATAGATGAGTACACCAGTTAAAACCTGTTAAAACCAATTGGCCTTACTTTTTGTCTGCCAATAGATTCCAGTTTAAAACCCATATAAGACCAAACTGGACCATTTGATGCAAGTTGGAACCCATAAAAAAAACCTATGGATGTATTTTCCAGTTAATAACACCTTAAACCTATTAACCATACTGGTATATCATAAAACCATTGATACTAGTTACAACCGACATGCCTTACTGGTATAACTACCAGTTGATTCCAGTTTAAAGTCATAAATCAAACTTGACCAAAATGTACCAGTTGGAACCCATAGATAACCCATAACCTACTCAAAACCCATTAACCATAATGGAATACCAAACTAATTGATATCAGGTAGAACCAACAGGCGCGGTGGAACAATCGCAGAAAATGTTGGGGGAGGTTGAATCCCCCCCCCCGGCCTGTTTAGGGTTAAAGGTAAATGCTAGTTATGGTAACGATATCAAAATGAGTTCGTACATAATCCAATAAAATGACCACCAAAGTGTCTGCTTGTATAAATAAAACGCATGTACCAAAGATTTCTTGAAGAAATTGTGTAATTGCTCAGAAATCGGCAAATAAGCACAGGATTCGGGTAGAGCGTCGGGCACCTTTTTCATGTACTTGCTCATAAAAACTAAAATACTGTATGTAAATGTCAATGTAAGGCTGCCAATATAAGGTTTAAAGGCAAGGTTCATCCTGACATTACATGTAAGTTGGTTTTCATAAAAGCAGAACAGTAACAGAAACATATTAATGATAGTTTTGTGAAAATCCACCAAAAATAAAAGAGTTATGAAGTTTTAAAGTTTTAAATTTGTGACTTCACATGCAAGCAGGTCCCCATATTTCATGTGATATACATTCTATAAAAGTGCTTTTTCTAGGGAAATTGGAAAATGATTTTACCTGTGGATTCAATGTTATCAGAAACAATATTTCACACAAGCTTCTGATAAAAACCCATTTAATTATCATGAAAACCATTAAACAAGGCAAACGCCAAGCGTTGTCTCGCCTGCATATTGCAGTCATGAAGAGACTGCATGTCAAAATTATAGGTCATGTCAATAGTGGAACAAACAGATAAGGTCATGTAGTGGAACAAACAGATGCAAAGAGCATCCGAAAATACAGTACCAGTCAGATATCTTTAATACCTGTTTCGAAGCTATAGAAAGTTATTGTGTGTACAACACAGTACAGTGGAAGTCATGGAAAGTTCACTGACCTTTGACCTTAAATTCAACTCACATTCTAACTTGACCTGCATCTTAAAAAGATGGACCTCTTTTATGAATTTAGCACTCCTACCTCAAAGCATAGGCGGCGGAAGCGGGGGGACGGGGGGACGTGTCCCCCCCTAAGTTTTAGGTGGGGGGGACGGTCCCCCCCCTAAGTTTTTTTTGGATAACCTTTTTTTTTTTTTTTTTTTTTTTGCTTGTCAAAATTTTTCCTGCGTCCCCCCCTAAATTCACGTGGCCCCCCTGAAACGTGTGTTGTCCCCCCCCTAAAATTTTGGTTGATGACCTTTTTTTTTTTTTTTTTTTCCTTGTCAAAATTTTTTTGGGCGCTTGTCCTATTTTTTGCATGTGTCCATCCCAAAATTTCAGGTGGACACCCCCTAAATTTATTGGCTTCCGCCGCCAATGCCTCGAAGATATAGAAAGTTATTGGGTGCACAACACAATTGTGCCAGTCATGGAAAGTTCATTGACCTGTGACCTTTGACCTTATTTAAATTCGGCTCATATTCGAACTTGACCTGTGCCTTCAGGAGATGGACCTCTGTGACGACGACGACGACGACGCCAACGCCGGAAATAGTGATACCTATGTCTCACTCTGCTCCGCAGGCGAGTCAAAAATGGCAATTAATGGAATTTATATTGCATGATTGACATATTGTGAGCTGCTCGCATGTCACGTCAAAAAAATTAAAACTTTGAAGCCTCATAACTCTGTTATTCTTTGCTTTTTGCCAAACTTTCATTTATTAATTTCTCTCATGGTTCTCCTTTTATTAAAACCAACTTGATGTCAGGGTGAAATTATGTCCAAGAGTGCCACTGTGCAATCACTCCGAGGTATGGAACGCGCTATCGTCAATGCCTGTTCATCTTCTTTTTCTTCATGCTCCTTTCTAAATAAAGTGCTAAACAAAGAATCGAAGGGGGGAGAAGACCAATCACACAGACATCTAGTTGGATAATCTGTATTATACCTTACATACTAAAAGCAGGGTTGACAGGTAATACAGGAGTGGGAAATATATGATATTTAGAAAATCATAATGACAAGGGTTCACAAAACATGACAATTACATCATTCTACCAAAAAAAAAAAAGAATCCAATACAATGATACTTTGGCTATATCACTGAAATTAAAGATCTAAATTGTTTTATTCTTTTTGGGCCATCCTGTATAATTAAATGGGCAAGTTAATCTGGTGAACTTACGATTTTCAGCATGGGAAATCATGCGGCTCAGATTTTTTTAATTGTGTTATTGTTAGCCAATATCTTTAAAGGGATGGTCCGAGCTGAAAATAAAATATTCATGTTTTAATACATAGAGTAGAATTCACTGAACAAAATGCCGAAAATTTCATCAAATTCGGATAACAAATAATATGAGTTATTGAAGTTTAAAGTTTAGCAATATTTTTTGAACAGTCGTTATGAATATTCATTAGGTGGGCTGATGATGTCACATCTCCACTTTCCGTTTTCTTATGTTATGACATAAAATCATATTTTTTATTATTATTTCATACTTGTGTGAATAAAATGTCTCCCTTATAATGAAATAAGTTGCAGCAATCAATATCCAATGCACTAAATGAGATGTCAATCCAATTTTTCTAGTTCTTGGAGGAAAAAATTTGAATAAACCCATTTTCATATAATAAAATACAAAAGAACAAGTGGAGATGTGACATCATTAGCCCACTTAATGAATATTCATGACGACTATTTAAAAAGAAATATTGCTAAACTTTAAAATTCAATGACTTTGTTATCCAATTTGATGAAATTTTTGGCAGTTTGCTCAGTGAATTCTACACTATGTATTAAGATATTAATATTTTCAGCCCGAACCATCCCTTTAAAAAGGACTTCTATTGCCCCCCCAACAAAAAAAATAAATAACATGAATCGGCGTTGATCACATTACATTATTGAGGCAATACCATCAGTTGAGTAAAATAACACGAAATCGTAATTACGGTGTAGCGTTAATTACGGTGAAAGTGACGTAATCGTCGCACGCCAAAATCGTATAGCCGCAGCTTGGTCGAGTGATTTTTGTAGCCTATTATTAGTCGTTTGGCGCGTATTCGACACAAAAGGTTGCACCTTGAGATGATGCACACAGCACCCGCGCTCTTGACCGAGGAGCGGCCCCAACCCTTATGAAAAAAATTGAATGGTATACCATTGACTATCATTTACCATACACCATTGATATACCATTGGAATACCAATCGCACAGCACCCACCATACACCAATGGTATACCATTCAAGCCCCAATGGTATACCATTCAAACTAATTCAAATAATTAGGACGTTACTATTACCATATTCATGAGCACCATTTACCATTCATATACACTGTACCATTGATCAAACACCATTCACCATCGTTCTACCATATGGCCACTATAGACAAGTTTACCGTTGACCACCATTCAGCCACCATTCACTGGCCTACGATTTACCATTCACCGACCATTCACTGGACACCATTGGCCTACCATTGATCTTACACCATTCACCGTACCCATTCGCCTACCATTTACCATACTCCATTGACCTACTTTTCACCGTACACCATTCATGTACCATTCACCGTACACCATTCGCGTACCATTCACCGTACACCATTCGCGTACCTTGTTCACCGTACACCATTCGCGTACCATTCACCGTAAACCATTCAAGTACCATTCACGTACCATTCACCGTACACCATTCACGTACCATTCACCATACACCATTTGCGTACCATTCACCGTACACCATTGACCTACCATTCACCGTACGCCATTTGCGTACCATTCGTCATACACCGTACACCTTTGACCTACCATTTACCATACACCATTGGCCTACCCTTTCACTGTACAACATTGTACACCATTGTCATACCATACACTCTTTACTATTGGTCAATCGTTCAGTTTACACTATTGGCCATACACTATAGACTACGTGTTCACAGGGAATGGTAGACCAATGGTTTACACTGAATGATAGACAGTAGATCAAAGGTGTATAATGTATAGTAGGCCAATGAAGTACAGTGAATGGTAGACCAGTGGTGAACAGCATATATCTGGTGTTACTGGTAGGTTTGATAATGGACTAAGTATGCACAAGAAAAAAATATGATGAAAACAGTTCTTTCAAGAACGTCAATAAAATGTTTTTAATATAAGAAGTTTAAGTAGCATAAATAGCACAGAGTATTCCCAAATATAGACTTTATAATTAAAGCACAAAAGTTGTGAATATGTATGACTTCCCTACTCTATATTCCGTCATTCTTGGTATCTAAAAATAAACATGTATCAACACTGAGTTTGATTGAAAAACACAACAAATGAAGACTAACATTTCCCAGCATAAACCTGTTCTCTCTGATTGTTTTTTACGTGGATTGAGAATCTGGTAAAACCACTTTTCTGCATACATTAATAAAACATTTTTTTTTTTTTACTAATAAGTTTATTGGACAAGTCCACCCCAACAAAAACTTCAATTGAATAAAAAGAGAAAAATCCAACAAGCATAACGCCGAAAATTTCATTAAAATCGGATGTAAAATAAGAAAGTTATGACATTTTAAAGTTTCGCTTCATTTCACAAAACAGTAATAAGTACATCTCGGTCGGTATGCAAATGACGGAACTGATAACATCACTCACTCGCTATTTCTTTTGTATTTTATTATATGAAATATTTTGATTTTCTCGTCATTGTCATGTGAAATGAAGTTTCATTCCTCCCTGAACACGTGAAATTCTGCTATTTTAACATATTTTGGCTTCAGGCAAGGAGGTCCTAATCATCAAATTCGTAAAAATTGAATAATTGAATAATTCAAACAATAAAAAACAAAAGAAACAGTGAGTGAGTGACATCATCGACTCTCTCATTTGGATGTAACTGGCTTGTTCTTATAACTATTTTGTTGAAAATAAGCGAAACTTTGAAATGTTTTAACTTTCTTATTTTAAATCCGAGTTTGATGAAATTTTTAGCATTGTGCTTGTCTGATTTTTCTCTATTGATTCATATAAACATTTTCCTGAGGTGGACTTGACCTTTAAGTACAAAAGTGTATTGAGAAGTATGGCATAAGCGCACTAGTATTATGAATACATGTGACTGTGCGACTGTACAATGATTGCGCTCCACCTAGATATTATGTTAATCTTCCTATAAACAAATGTATATGAAAGACAGAGATTGGACAAAAAACTAATGAATACCATATTTCGAAAATTAAACTCAAAATATGTTATAGCCTTCACATGACCAAATGAATAAAGGGTACCAAACCAAAGGAATTAAATATCCTCAAATGGGGGAAATATCCCCCCCCCTAAAAAAACAAAAAATTAACCCCAAAATTGTTCTCTATTTTCTTTACACCTAAAAAGATTGTCAAACGGTGTGTTTCTACATAGAATCGATAAAAGGTATTACATGCGTAAGTATCCAGAATCCCGGAAAACTTTCCTGCAGAAAAAGACGCGATGCGGTTTATTGATAAACTACATCGCGCAAAATACAGTTTGTCATAATCATCTCTGAGAGGTGGTTGTTGTCATGTTAATCCGTTTGACTTTTCTGTAAAAACACGGGGCAAAATAGCGTATTGTGTCTGGCGGAAGTGCTTGAAGCCAGAAGTGCAATTTCGCAGTGTGCATATATTCTGGCCATTTCGATCTTGCCAGCTGATCGCGCAACGTGTATACCTGCTACATGGAGTGAGGTCTACCATAAAATTTGAAAAAAAATTTCCTAGCAAGATGCAATGTGAGGTTATAGGTTGAATTTTCTGATTTCCACCGTATTTGTGATGCGAAATGCGAGTTAATCGGATTATTCAGTTTGTAGGAACAGGTTGGTTTAAGGGCGATAAGATTTTTTCGAATCGGGTAAAGATAAACCGTTTTTTTAATGATTTCTGTAGAAACACGCCAAAAGTTTATCATAAAGACAATAAAAATACATAAAGAAATAAATGATATATCGTAAATAGAAAGAAAATATGATGAAAATAGGAAAAAAAATATTTAATTTGGAACACTGAAAAAAAACAAAAGAAAAATAGAGACCTCTTTTCTAATATTTTGCAAAATATATAGAAAAAATTAAATACAAGATACATGTACCAACTTATTTCCTTTTTGTCTTTTTTTCTTGTGTTGAATAAGATTAATTAATTACCTATGTGTGAGAAATAATAAAATTATTGTCTTACACAGTAAATCAGTAGTCAGTCAACCTAGCTGGCAAAATCTAAATTCATATAATACAAAAAATATATAAATTGGGATCTTGTATATTAATGAATACATGCAGAGAACAGTTTTACCAAAAAAAAAAATAACAACAATAATTCGTCATAACTTCGTAAATACTCATTCAATTTTGATGAAATTTTCAGTGTTTTTTGTTTGTCTGATGTACACTTTGTGTTTGAATCACATAACTTTTAAATGTGAGTACCTAGAGTAGAGTACCTAACCCTTTAATCAAATGGGATAGATGACCGATTACATTTTACCTATAACATAGTGAAATGGAGAATGAAGGGACCATAGAAAGAAAGCATGAAAAAAGGGAGATTTAGGTAGGAAGAGAATGAATCAGAAAAGCATGATGTTGACAATTTCATTAAAATCTGCCAATGAAGTCTTTAATTGGAAAGTTTAGCAACATTTTGGGAAATATTACTGGAATGTGCACACGATCGTCAGGAATATTTGTTAGGCTTATGTAATAAAATGAACTCATAATTATTTCATATTTCCATACTCGTGTGTATGATTTGTCCCACATATCATGAAGTGATTTCCAGCAATGCATATGTTAATATTAAATACATTTTCACTCCACTATTTAGTTCTTGGAGGTCAAAATGTGAATAAACAGGACTTCTTGTTATAAAATACAAAAGAACAAGTGGGGATATGATATCAGCTTGTAAATTGTGGGTGCGCCGTGGTCAGGTGGTTATGTCTCTCACCTTTCAAACAGAGGGTCGTGGGTTCAAATCCTAGCAATGGTATTTTCCTTCAGCAACACATTTGTCCACACTGTTCTGCACTCGAGCAAGGTGAAGTGAATGGGTACCCAGCAGGATTAATTCCTTGAAGCTGTAATAAGGAATATAAGATGAAAACAATGCAAAGGACAGTATGTCAGCTACAGGTTCAAACATCAAACATTAATCAATCAATGTGTGCAAGCATTCTTGAGAAATTCATATTTTTTTCTAAAATATCGAGAAATTTGCATTATATATACCACCCTTCAATTGAATAGTACCAATTAACAATTATCAAAACATTTTGTATAATGTGATACAGAAATTTATGTTTAACCATAGATGAGCAGAAAATAACCTGTTATGTTAAATGGGAAGTTGCCCAAAAGATGAGAAATACCATACCACATTTATACCTGGGGCCAAAGTCTCCACCCCCCCCCCCTCCAGCCAACATACTGATTTTTTTTTCCGGAGGGGTGTTAGAAAGGACACGTACTCCTATAAATGGGGATGACAGTTGGCCTTTTTCAGGATTTTTTAACCATTCCTCACAAGCTGTTTTTCATCTATGCCACTGCACGAGTACAATCTGTTTTATCTAATGAAGCTTTGCAATTTTTTTCTAATGAAGTGAATTCTTACACAATTACCTTTCACAAACTTCAGTTGTTTTCTTGTAAGCGCTTTTCTGGGTTCAGCACCTGTAGTATCCTTCCCTGATAATCGTGGACCATCTACATCATCATTACTTAATCTTAAGCATTTGAATTAGACAATTTAAATTATGTGAAAATATTTCACATGAAAAAGTAAATTAGGAATTTGCATTTGATGCGTCCTGATTAAATAACGTTTTTTAATGAAAAAATAATTGAAGATACATGTAGTCTGAAAGAAACTAAATCTGATAAAAGTTCATTTCAAATACTTGTATTCATGTGAAATTCTTAGTAATAATGTGCTCTTTTAACCCTACATGTAAAACCCGGGGGGGGGGTGGGGGCACAGAACTATGGTGGGGGTAGGGTGAATGAACCCCCTCCCTCAACATATTCCACAACCACTCCGCTGTGCGAAATTTTACGACCATTCTACTCGCCGACTTTTATTTTTGAAGTCATGCACATCTTTTGAGATCAAATTTACGATGCATGGGCATGCTGTTGAAAAATTACTCAACTTTACATAAACGCATGTCAGACCAAAAATTGCTCAAAACGTGATTTTGTGTACAAAGTCAATTTTGAATTTTCTCATCTTCTTCATATGGACATGATTATTTTTACTTTCACAGGTGAAATTACGTCAAAATAGGATGTAAAATAAGAAATTAATTAATCAAGTGATAAAACAGGTGGTATGCAAACAAGTCTACGTCACACAATCACTGCTTCTTCTGTAGAGATATATTATAATGGTTGCTTTTTTACAGAATTCACAATTATGAGAAAACTCTTCATCCAATTGAGTATAGGTTGCCACAATGGCTTTTTACAACAGTTTCAGGGAGAAATCAAACCATGTTACACCTGTACTTTATACACATTATGAGGGGGGGGGGGGAAATCATGATACTACTTACTATATTACAAAAAGAAACACTGAGTGGAGGACGTTACTTTGTCACTCATTTGCATACTGACCAGGATGTGTTATGTGAAAATAAGCGAAACTTCAAATTGTCAACACTTTCTTATTTTACGTCAAATTTTGATGAAATGTTCAGTGTTATGCTCATTGGACTTTTCTCTATTATATCAGAGAAACTTTTTGTTGGGGTGGACTTGCCCTTCAGGAAAGTACAAGGCTTGTTTCCCTCCAGGAATTCTTGTATAGACATGGGTCCCATCGATCACTCACACAGTTGTTGGGTAATCTCAATCTCATCTCTGGTTGTTGAAGTTCTCACAAAACTTCTTTTTTTCTTGCTATGGCTTGCAAAACATCTTTGATCAAGTCTCACAAACAGATGATTGCAACACTGATGCCTCATCACCACGTATTCCCTGAAATTATGCTGTAAATGAAGATATATTGCCAGAAGTTGCATCTTACTCTGCGTTTTTATTTTTATTTTTTTAAGATGACAAAGAGAAAACAAAATGTAACTATTCTATTGTCTTTACATTGTAAAATTTGAAAAAAAAGACTGGTTCCCATATGGAATCCTTTAAAAATCACTTTACTGGTCTAAAGGCTAAACCTATCCGTATCCCATAAACATTTGTGTGACAAACATGCATTGAGCATAGCCGATGCAATACTTTTTTCAAATAACCAAGATTATGATGCAACCTCTAAATTTTTTTTCTTTAATGTAAATTAGGGATTTTGGAAGAATCTGTCCACAATGGATGACAAAACATATAGTTCTAATTTACATTTGATTGTATTATCATATGCACAGTTCATTGTAAATTAAAAACAGGCAGTTGCCAAAATTTCTTATCACTTTTTACATTGAGTCTTCCTTCTTTAAGAATATCACTAATACTTGAAATACACTAGGCTTGTCATGAGATGTTATTGTCATATAACTTTCTTATTAAAAAAATACTTACACCATACAAAAGCAGAATTGTCAATACTTGCAGAAAGGTAGTCTATCACCAGGCCCTTTGTCCCTCTTCGGGCTCGGATCATCTTCAAGAGTGTTGATGAGGTAGTGTGTGGTCTCTTTTAAAAAGTTTCCTCCTGTCAACGACTCCTAATTGCAGTTCTTGTTGGCATATTCCTATTGAGTTAGAGTGAGAAACAAAAGAAACTATTTAAACATTTAAAAAAAATATGTATTCTTAACTGCCTTTACTGTGTACTGTCAAAATTAATAGGCCTACCTTTTAAATCTGCATATATTTGGTAAGTTGACTTTTTTTGCCCACAACCTAATCAGATCGCCATTCTCATACAGTTAAATTTAAATTGAAAAACTGGATCTACAAATATTTGACATTTAGGCATTATACTCTAGGACCATGTGACACGGAATTTAGATCAATTCAGTCACTGTCAGATGTGTACATCAACCAAGATTGAAATTGATCAAAATAAGTGGTTCTTTATCATGACATCAAATTTTATGATAAAATAGTTTTAGACGGTGACAAAGAAAAAATTTAGAAAAAAGGACAATAGTCTACATACAATGTAGAAACAACAAAAATGAACATACCTTTCTAACAATCCTCCTTTAATAGTCTCTCAGGACAGCCTGTGCATGTTGTAAAGTGCTTTCATCCATTCAAAAATTTACTGCGGAAATAAACAAAGTACAGATAGATGTACATTAAATTAAGTTTTACATTTAATGGACATAAAACATAATTCTACATCTCTTCAAACCTGCCAGATTTCCAACTAAACTGTAAATTGTTATTATCAATTGGGGTGATTTGTTAAAATGATCCATTCAATAATTGTTCTACAGAATGGTGCTTCATAACGTAGCTCATCGTATTGTAGCTACATCATGTAAACAAAGCGAGTCAAGCCTATTGACTGTTTTACGCAGTGCGCAGCAAAGGATGGGAAGATTTTTTAAAAAAAATGGCCACCAGATCAAAAATTAGGACCTATAAGAATATTTATTCCTTTAATTATATAAGGTGTAAAAAAGGTATAAATCTTAAATACCAATTTGCAGTGATGTGGATATTGAAGGGGATTCCATCATTAATTCTTTACCAGCTTCGACACACACTGACACAGCCCTAGGGCCTACCCAAGGCCAGGGCCTACACTAGCTTGTCTAACTTGGGCTATGGCTTCATGATGAATAAAATTATAAAAAATATCAGTCTTCGAGGGGCGCGAGGCTAGATCTACTAGTACTAGCCTACATTTCTGAAGTTGGATCTGAATAAGTGAATTTTGAAAAATAATTTTTGTGATCACTAGACTACTTGGAGACAGGATCTAAGGTAGACACGGTTAGTGTTTTCCCATTCACTAAAAATTGACCCAAGGCAATATTTTTATGCATGCTGTGTTAGTTTAGTTATTATGTAATTCTGCAATTTTGTGCAGTTACTTTAATTAGATCTAGACTTCTAAGATAAGGTACAAATTAATTAAGAAAAATTTTTTCTTGAATTTTGCACAATTGTGGTTAAAAGTCTAACTACTTTGGCGGCTTTGTCATGTTATTGCTATGCAGCAAGATATATCACAATGCCTTCTCCTGAGGCTGAGCGATTCGGTGGGACAGCTCTTCGTTATATTTTGACAGGACACAAATCTTCACGCGTGGGACTGGAAAATAACTTGCGTGCGATAATGCTTTTTCCTTCCCAAGAACACCGTTCCGCTCTTAACTTTGCATGCATTTACAGCATGAGTTATAATATTTCTTTACAAACAAATACATGCAGACGTAGAAAAAATATTCATTGTCGCTATAAAATGGTAAATTACTTACGATGTTCTCACAGCTCGGCAAATACCGATATTAAGCGCTTCGCTCCTCTTCATTTCATGCAAAGCTATTTATCGTCGTCTATGCACTTGCTCAGCTGCGCTAGCTTGCTAGCTCAGCAATGTACCGAAATACTGTTCTGTGATTGGTCAATGTGCCTAAAAACCATGGTTTTCCTAAAACCCACGGTTCGAACCACCTGAAACAGTTGAATCAAAATCGTGCCGAAAACCCACGGTTGAAACCATGGTTTCATTTGAAACCACCTTTGTGAATACCAAAATCAGCAAAACCCACGGTTGAAACCATGGTTTCTGCAGAAACCACCTTTGTAAATTCGGGCCTTTGAGTTCAATACACAGTGTGCCCACCACTTTTCCAAACATTACGTTCGGGAACGGCGGTATTTTGGCTCCATTCCTGGCGTTATCTTAATATAGGGAGCCATGCCAGGGTGGAATTCGAAGACCAGCGAGCTGGGGGGATTTTCCCCATGCCAAGCCGGTCTGGGTTGAGAGCTAAAACAGAGAAGATCAAAGCTGTTATGTCCCCGAAAAAATACCATATAAACACCGAGATAATCTGACCATTTACCACTATTCATAAACCAAGCTCATCTATTTATTCAAATAATCTAATTTAGTTCATCCTTTACATGAATTTCAGCCACTTTGAGCAGTGGAAACAGTATTATTTTAGCTTTGACTCGACGTCTTAGTTAAAATTCTTAGTAAGATTTTGCCAAACAAACGCAGAGGGCAGCAACACTGTTGACTTCGTGTTTGCGCATTGTAATCGCTAACTTCAGCAAATATTAAAATAAATACGGTGGAGTGAGAACCTAAATCTGATAATTCGAATGATAAAATCATGGATGATGGCGGACTGACGTGGCAGACGTGGCTCGTCGGGGCTCCAGAAATTTATGTTTGCTCTTAGACTTTGTTTCGATTTCTCTGTCAAATTGCCTTATCATTATATCACTATGTAAAGTGACAATTATTCTACAAGCAGTCTTCAGTCGTTTTCTCATGTGATAATCAGCTGTAAAGAAGAGTTTCATCACTCCTCGTCCCGGTCCTCGTCATTTCTAGGAAGTCGAAGCTACGTGATTCGGGTAGCGGCAAGTCAGCGACCGAGCCACCGTCAGCGCTGGCTGAGCCGCACTCCGATGGCCTCTCGGTGCCTACCAGTGCAGATGCACGTGCAGCAGGCTCTGATTTCGAACAGTTTGTGCGTCGGGGCATAACGGACATAAAATCTAAGCTGGAGAGTTTTGAGTCTGCCCTCGAATTTCAAGCTGCCCAAACGACTGATTTAGAGCACCGTGTAGAGCCGCTTGAGCTGAAAGTCAGTACTCTAGAGAAGAAAATCGAGGATCTTCACATCCTAATGCGTAAATCCGAGGTAGCTGAAAACAAGCTAGAAAGGTTCTCTAGAAGGAATAACATACGTATTGTTGGCCTGAAAGAGGAAAGTGATGAAAACCCTGTTGGAAAGGTATCAACCATGTTGTCGCAGCACTTCGGGATGCATACATATGCTCGTCAAGTTCCTATTAAAACCAGGACAAACGGCATATCATGTCCCTAAAGCGCCAGAAACTGAAAGATGCCCCTTTCTATATTGTGGATGACCTTACACGGCTGGACAGAGAGGAGAAAAATAAATGGAAGAAAGAGGTCGCTGGAGCATATCTTGCTGGGACGTTTCTTCATTTCTCGGCAGGAAAGTGGCGTTTGCATGGAGGTGCCCTTGATGATTTCTACAAAGCTGAAGTTACTGCCGGCGATGGTCAAGTACAGTCTCCTCCAACTTAAATTGTGACTCAGTTTGTCCTTGACTGTGAACCCATTCTTCTTTCTTTTTTTCTTCTGCGAAGCTTGATCATTTCCTCTTCTTAGTTTATCAAGATACTTTTTCTACTGTGATACTGCTCTTAATCAGTGACTAAAGATACTTTACATCTGTCTTATTAAGTATTGTGCCTTTACATGTATGTTGATTAGAGAAAGTCCTTATTTACTTTTGGTTGTTTCTGGGCCCCAGAAGTAACCCATGCCTGCTTTATATCATTTTTTACGACAAATCTCTGTAAGTGAGTTTGTTTTGTTTTGTTTTTGTCTTTTTTTGTTTTTTGTTGTTTCTTTTTTACCTGTTTAATGTTGTCTATATAATTATGACTATGCATCACATTTTTGTATACGTATCAATGTGCTGCTTGGTCGTGTGGGAAGGATGGCCTATGATATCTTGCCCCGTCTGTTTTTCTTTTTCCCTTTTATGTGAGAGTGATTTGTTTTTATCCCAACGCTCCTCTGTTATATCCAGTTATTTTTTTGTAACTGCAGATCTATGTGCTGTTTTTTGTTGTTGTAGATTATGGAACAGATTAATGCTGCTCAAATGAGCTACGCTCAGTCTGATGATAACACTATTGCAGACCTAAATGTGAATGCTTTACAGTTTGAATATGTCTTAAATGATGAAGATGAAACTACAGTAACTGGTTCCGAATATTATACTGAAAAACTTTTTTGGATCTTCTGGAAAACTGTTCTGCCAATGAGACAACCTTTTTGCACTTTAATGTGTGCAGTATGAATGCAAATTTTGACAGACTTTCTTTGTTTTTGGACAATTTTCAGGACAATTTCCCTGTAATCAGAATCACTGAAACATGGTTTTCTTGTAATCCAACTGCCATATACAGTCTTCCTAGTTATCAATTAGTCTTTGATAATCGACAAAGCAGAACTGGTGGTGGTGTAGCTATGTATATTCCCATGTCATTCGATTGCCACACAAAAGCTGAATTGTGCGTCATGAATAATTCGTTAGAATCTATTTTTGTTGAGATTATTATTCCTGGAAAAAAAAATTGCTAGTGGGAGTTGTCTATAGGCCACCTAATGGTGACGTATATGAATTTGTTGAAGAAATGTCTAAAACTCGTTCGATTGCTTCATTTAATAGCAAAATTATTGTCATCATGGGTGATTTCAATATGAACTTATTTTGTTACGATAGTGATAACTCTGTTAGTCACTTTGTTGATACTTTAAGCACATTCTCCTTCATTCCATTGATTAACAGACCAACTAGAGTAGCAGAAAACTCGCAAACTTTAATCGACAATATTTTCACCAACTTGCACCCTATTCCATCTGCTGGCATTATTGTAACTGATATTTCAGATCATTTCCCTATTTTTGCTAGAACATCTTTAGTATCAATGAGCTCTGGCGATGCACTCAGTAAAAAGCTAACACGCAATTTTACTCAACATAACATTTCACAATTTAAGAGAGAATTGGAAAAAGCTGAATGGAGTGAAGTCCTTAATGAAACAGATGTTGATAAGTCTTTCAATAAATTCATGGACATGTTTATGTTATGTTATGATATATGTTTTCCTATAGTGCAGAAATGTAGACAAAAATATAATAAAATACCTCGAATGCCATGGGTTACAAAATCTTTACTTAGGTCAATAAATAAGAAAAATCGTTTCTTTTGTAGGTATAAAGCAAGCAGACCACTGAATCTAAGTCAAAATATACCAAAAAAAAATATGTACTGACCTCTGCTCTGCGCCAAGCAAAGAAAGACTACTATCATTCTCAACTGCAGTCTGCATGTAATGATGTTAAAGGAACATGGAAGGTTATTCGTAATGTTTTGAAATCTAATCCTAGACCACAAACTATTACAAAACTTGTCTGGAAAGATGATTGTATTGAAGATAAGAAACTGATGTGTGAAGCATTTAATGATTATTTTTGTAATATTGGTACTACTCTATCTAGCACTATACCTAATATCCAAGAAACCTTTGATAATTATTTGGACAGTCCAAATGAAAAAAAAAATATTTTTTGTTCCTGTTGTCAATACTGAGGTTATAGATGCTGTAAGTGGCTTGAAAAGGAAGAAGAGCCCAGGTTTCGATGGTATAACTAATGACTTGATAAAAGATGTAATTTCATTTGTAGTTATACCTCTCACTCACCTTTTCAACTTGTCTTTAGTGCATGGAATTGTTCCAAAAATGAAAATAGCTAAAGTTGTGCCTATATATAAAAAAGGAAACCCTGTAGAAATGGGTAATTATAGACCCATTTCTCTACTCTCTGTATTCTCTAAAATCTTGGAAAAACTTGTATACATTAGATTGATTAAGTTTTTGAAGTCTTGTCAAGTTTTCTCAAGTTCCCAATTTGGTTTTCGTGAGAAGCACACAACTTCTAATGCCATTCTATGCCTGTTAGATAAAATATCTTCTGCACTAGATAAACATCTTCACACGATTGGAATATACTTGGATTATTCCAAAGCTTTTGATACAGTGAACCATGATATTATGTTGCACAAACTCTCCTATTATGGGGTAAGAGGGACTGCACTGGAATGGTTTAGAAGCTATCTTCATAACAGGCAACAATTTGTGCAGCTTAATGAAACATCTTCATCTATGCGACCCGTCACATGCGGAGTACCTCAAGGCTCCCTTCTGGGTCCCTTGCTTATATATATATGTAAATGATTTTCCTAAATCTTCAGAGATGTTTTCTTTTTTGTTGTTTGCAGATGACACAAGTGTTTTCTGTTCTCACAGAAACTTAGAAACTCTTTCAGGTGTTGTTAATAGAGAGCTTGGTGTGCTGACGAAATGGATTCACGCAAATAAACTGTCCCTTAATTTATTGAAAACGAAATATATGTTATTCAGTAACAGTAAAACAGTTATGCCCGCTAATGTAGTCTTTGATCAGGTAAATATTGAAAAGGTATCATCTATTAAATTTCTAGGTCTTTACATTGATGATAAGTTGTCTTGGAAGGCGCATGCATCCCATTTATGTAAAGTACTCTCCAGAAATGTTGGTGTAATTAACAAGCTGAAGTTTATATTCCCTAGGAGTGTACTTCGCACATTGTACTCTTCCTTAATTTTGCCCTACCTAAATTACGGTGTGCTTGCCTGGGGAACCACAGCCAAATCTTACTTAGAAAAAATCCTGCTCATTCAGAAGAGAGCAGTGAGAATTATCTCGGGGCTGATATGCGCGCTCACACTGATAAGCTTTTTTACGAAAACAAAATGCTGAAGGTCCAAGATATATATTGTCTATATCTCGGATGCCTCATGTATCAGTTGGAGAAAGGTGGTGTACCCATGGCTATAGCATCTATTTTTGTTAAGAATAACCAAATACACAAATACTCTACGAGGCAAGCTGCTTTATACCTTGTATCATCAGTAAGATCTCAGCTCAGAATTAATTCACTTGCATATGCTGGACCAAAATATTGGAACTCTCTAGACAATTCTATCAGGCAGTGTGTCAGCTTATCTGTTTTTAAACATAAACTAAAATTTTGTATATTGTACACCTACATTGAAACGTGACATTTCGTGCTACATGTCGTGCTGCATTATTGATATTATTTTCCTTTTCTTCTGTTTCTATATCCTACTACAAGTATATGGATTATTTATAGACTATTTTTTTTCTTTTCTTGGATTTATATATGTAATGTAAATAATGTATAATTTTAGACTTATATATATATATAAAACCTCTGTAGACCTAAACTCCTCTTCAACTCTTGATTCTGAGTGTCTAACTAAAAAAATCCTCATAGCGATATTTAAGTATTAATGCTAGATCTGTTATTTATTCATTTATACTTACTACAGACAACTGGATTAGTACCCCCCGCCCCTGTTTTGTCGTGTGTACTTACCTTCCTCTACCCTACTCTAGTTAGTTGTTCTTTTTTTTATGTTATTACTGTATATATATGTATATATACTTTTTTTTCTTGCTTATCTGCTTTTTTTTTCAATGCAGACGTTTAATTATATTGTATCATACATAGTTTGTTGTTGTATCAAAGGTGATCTGTGCTTAACAAGCGTTGCTTCTATACAGACCACCTCTTTCCCATATTTTCGATATCTTTTTAGCTCATTGTCCATAAGCTTTTATTCCTGTTGTGTGTTTTCTTTTAACCTTATTGATATCGTACATGTATGAATTGCATTTTGGTTGTGGAAAGAAATAAATTAACTTGAACTTGAAATGGTGGAAGCCGGAACAAATACGTTCCTGATGCTCAGTGAATTGATTCGGACAAATATTAAGGTTAAATTAGTTCGCTAACATCGCAGGGTACGAAAGTCCATTTGGGATTATCGGGGCCAGGTTTTTCCTAGGGCTGCAGCAACGGTGTTGAGCAGTGGCTCCGAGTTCCGGGCCGATCGTGGGCCCAGATTTTTTTTGCTAAACTCTCCGGGCCCCAACATTAAACATTATGTTATCGTTCAAATTCTCAGTCAGACATCACTTTGCTTTGCTTGACCGAAGTTTATAAGGACTGAAGTTAGCGACCAAAAAAATTGTCTACGGCAGTTTGCATGATTTCGTTACTTCAGTCCATATCAAAATTATAGCAAAGCAACGCATGAGGATTCAAACAATGACGTAGAGATCGAAGCCAATATACCGGTACAGCTGTTCCGAATATTCGGAAAAGCAGTGGGCATATGGACACTCAAATGCAATTCAGACTTGCTATGAAATTTGAGAACAATATTTTGTGGGGAATTTTGCTCGAAGTTGGTCGGTGCAAAATTAGCGCCCAATCCCACGGAAAAATCCAAAGGAAAAAAATCAGGAACTGTAATTTTAGTCAGCTGGCCTCAATTTGTAAAATATGTTAATTCCAAACAGTTGTAGGATTTTTTATGAATAACTATTGTAGCCTCTCTAGAAAAATGAATAGGAATCGTTTGTCACTCTCTCCAGTCACAGTTCCGCACACAAAGTGCACATTTTACCATTGAAATTGCATGCCCAATAAGTGGTGCGAGCTTGTTAGGGCCTCCGTAGCCTTTACTTTATCATGTTCTAAAATTAAGGACACCTTACCATGTTTCACCTGAATATTATTTTGTCCATGTCATCTTAAATTTACCAATATTATCAACCAAGAACAACAAATCATAGGCCTCATTCCAGAGTAATATTTTCGACAAGATTTCCATTTCAGTGAAAAAAAAACATTGTGCAGTAACCAATGGCCTAATTGACACTTTGACAGTCAATGTCATGACAGTACTGCACTGTACAGCATTAATTAAACAAGTCATTCATTCATAAATTCATACCGGTATTCAGAGATGGTTTTGTAAAACATTGACAATAAATATCAAGCCATACGAGCGAATTACTACTCAATGCTTGGCTCAGCTCACCTCAGCCAATACAAAGCATAAAGCACCCCATAATCCATATCGCCAGAGCCAGGCTGAGCCATTAACTACGAAAACAATATCAAAGAAAATTATTATCCAACTTACTGTTTAGCCTATTCTGCGAATGACTTTGAAGTCGTTGTCCGAATCTGACCTGTGTTCCTTTAGTTTATGATAAATTATCGACGGACTTATCAACAGCAAAACAGTGGTTGATCGTTTTTTTTCCAATATTGTAATTGGCGGTTACATGCTTGTGCGCGCGCGCGCGTGCAAGAACAACACTTACATACATAGAGCGAGCTAGCTAGCAGCGCAGCCAACACATCCTGATATGGGGGGGTGCGGGGTAAATTAAGACCAAATCAGGGGTGTCTTTTTCTTGATTGGCTCTGGGTTGGCTACCATGCAGTCATTTGTGCCATTGCTTCATCCTTTTAAAGGATCTATGAAAAAAAAAAAACATTTCGCTTATTTTTTTTATGTTCTATATAATTCCATGTCGTTCTTTCTTTTCTTTCCTTTTTTTCTTTTTCCTTCTCTTTTTCTGTTCAATCTCTCTTCTAAACATTTTTTTTTCTTTTTTTTTAATTATTTTTTTCTGTTTTTCGATATATCTCTTTTAATTATGTCTTTTTTGTTCCTTTTCTCTCTTTGTTTAATTTTGCTTTTGATTGCAATTGAGAATTTCATTTAGTATTTTCTTTCTGTTACATTGTATGGCGGCAGGGAATTTTATTGTGGGGGGGGGGGGCAAGACAATGTTAAGACAAATCATTTCAATTAAGCAAGTAATGACCGGCCTGGAATAGCTCTCCTCTTTATAAACACCGTCCATAAGGGAGAAAAAAATTATTAAAATATAATTTTTAAAGAAAAAAAAGAGGAACGTTTCATGATCGAAAGCAGTAGTAGTGATATATGAATTGGCCGGGAGGGGGCTTTGGTCGTTGCAAGCCAGAATCAGGGTTTGCCGATGGGAATTTCGATAGGGGTTGGGGGAGGAAAACAACCAACAGTAAATTCATTTGAAGAAAATAATGACATATGGGACATTGTAAGAAACTTGCAATTGAACGCAAGTCAATGTCAAATTCAAAAATCAGTTGAAAGTCTGACTTTTCATTGCAAACTTGCAACTGATTTAATGTTTCTTCCATCAATAAATCTATATATTGGTTTACTTTAGATGAAATTAGTATATCACTAATAAATTTGCCGTTCAAATTATACCACGAAACAAAAAGAAAAAAGAAAGGATGGTGCAATGTACAATTTTCTATTTAGTACGATACGCATCTTGTTCATGCTCCCAAAAACTTGCATGTATAAATTTCAAAATTTTAATTGTAAATGATGACTATATTCTTCCCTTTCAGGAGCGGCTGTAAAATACTTTGTATGTTGATATTCAGGTACAATAAAAACCCTTTTTATCAAATAAGATTTCATTGATTGATTGCTCTTTTTGCACCCAGTGCATGAAATATAAATTTACAAAGTAATATGTACAATTGTAAAATATAACAAATTAATATCATTGTACTATAAGCACAGGATCTTATCTAAACAATTATAGGCCGTTCCCTTAGTAGCCAAAGACAATTTAAATGAAGGCAAGAGACCATGTTTACCATCGTGACCGATTAGGCTTGATTTGGGGAAGCTGTTCGCATAAAAGTCACAAATCAAAAATGATAATAACTCCATTACTTTTTAATCGTTGATGGATTTTTTTTAATTCTTCGGAATTGTGTTATTGGTTAATCGGGCATAACATTTACCGTTAGCATAAATACAACTCATTAGGCACGCACCACTATTAAAGCCATCATTAAGTTACAATTTTACTTTTGGTATTCAATTCACCTTCAAAACACCTATCCATTAAGGCACATTCTACTGAGACACGTTTACCATACCAATCATATAAAGGCACCGACCATACCATTGGATACCACTGAGACATCATTTGGTATGGTAAAACCGTTCACCATTCCACCATACAATTGGAGACATAAAGACACCATTCGATACCACTGAGACACCATTGGGTATGGTATACCATTCAATATACAAATCATACCTTTTAACACATACAACAAATGAAACACCATTGTATACCATTGAAACACCATTTGGTATATGGTGTACCATTCACCATTCAAGCATACCATTCAATACACATAACACTAATACACAATTCGATACCACTGAAACACCATTCGGTATATGGTATACCATTCACCATACAAATCATACCATTTAGACACATACAAATGAAACACCATTGTATACAATTGAAACTCCATTTGGTATATGGTATACCATTCACCATACAACCATACCATTGAATACACATAACACTAATACACCAATCGATACCACTGAGACACCATTTGGTATATGGTATACCATTCACCATTCACATCATACCATTGAGACACATACAAATGAAACACCATTGTATACAATTGAAACACTATTTGGTATATGGTTTACCATTCACCATACAACCATAACATCGAATACACATAACACTAATACACCATTCGATACCACTGAGACACAATTGGGTATATGGTATACCATTCACCATACAAATCATACCATTGGACACATACAAATGAGATACCATTGTATACCATTGAAACACCATTTGGTATATGGTATACCATTCAACATACAACCATACCATTGAAGACACATAACACTAAGATACCATTCGATACCACTGAGAACCATTGGGTATGTGGTATACCATTCACCATACAAATCATACCATTACACACATACAAATGAGATACCATTGAAACACCATTGTGTATATGGTATACCATTCACCATACCAATCATACCATTAGGAACATACCACTGAGACACCATTGGGTATATGATATACCATATACCATTGAACAGACTACCACTTACCATTAAGCACGTACCATTGAAACACCACTTAAATACCATTCACGTACCATTTACCATTCAATTTACCATTCAACTATCATTCGCCATCATTTAAATACCATTGGCGATTTTTATAAGGGAACATAAAACTTACACACAAACTTAGGCCTATACCTCAGGTGTCTTTCCTTGCATGCACACACCAGATAGTAGCTCCATGCATACACCAAGCCCCATCTCCTGGTATACACATGATACACATGATAAGAGAGAATTGAGAGGAATGAGGGAAATTGTTCCCAGACAATCGTGATCATTGTGAATGTAGGCCTACATGCATGCTAACTGACTACGGGACGAAACAGCTAGTACCAGTTAAAAAAGGCACCGTTTTCCCCTTTTCTGCACTTAAAGGTATATTGTGACATTTGTTTATTTCAAAACTGTTTTTAGATTTCACTCTCCGCTCTTCACAATATTCATAAACAAGTTCTGAGTCCATACAATGTATTGCATTGGTTAGAAAGAATTGTCTTTGTTCTAAAAAAATATATAAAGAAGAGAGGTTTTGCCGAGTGAGCTTTCAGTTGATGCAGATATTAGAATTGACATAAAAAATAAAGAGCGCCACCTTGAGACCAAATGACATCAATACCTCCTCATGAATATTCATATCTATCGCCTTCGAGCGAGTCTCACGTGCCGATCTGTGTGTATACCATAGAGTTATACGTATTTAACTCTATGGTGTATACCGGCTATGTACAGACGGTATACCGATTGAACGGCGGACTCTACTTATGCGTCTTTTACATTCATTTCCCGTAGAAGCATGTACATTCGTGCAGTCCTTCGAATGCAAATACAAATTACTTAGAAGCAACCAAGGAACTTCGTCAAATGATCATCATGCTAATTGTGATGTTATGCACGTTGTTTTTCTCATCGCGGAGATTGAGATCTGGATATCTGGCAGAGTGCCGAAAGACGGCTTTCCTTCCCTTTCCTTGCTTTCATCTTTGCTTTGTTTATCTGTATTTTTTCTTTATTTCTCCAGGGTATTATGGTTGCTTGTGAAAGGGCTATTCTTATTTTGTCATATTTTCCCCCTATTTTTGTTATATATACATATGTATTTCGTTTCGTTTCCGATTCACTGATTTGTTATCAATCTTGAGGTTCTGTATTACTAGTTTGATTTGTTCATTAATATCACGTGTTGTGATAAAAATAAAGTATAGTACTTTTTTTAAGGAAAGTGAAATCACCTTGTATTGAACTAGCTTGGCCGCCATTTTCTTTATTTTGCTTTGTGCGTACTTTATAGGCCTATAAAATGTTCTTTTTCTATTCCACTAATTATTTGTCAATATACTGCCTCAGTGTATTTATCAATAAAAAAGGACAAATACAGCGTGACCTAGTGTTTTCCCCATTTTTAAAAAATATTCTGGAGCGGATCCAACTTTCATTATAAGGGGGCCGGGGGTGAACAATATTTTCATCCACATTTTCCCCGATCGATCGGCAGCTCAAAGCTAATTTTTTGTTGTTATCTATATTCGTAACAGTACTATAGTCCTACAAAAAATTGGGAGCGCGAGGTATTATTTTCGGAAATCGTGTGTTGTGTCCTGAAAATTGATCTGAGAAATATGCACACTTAACGATACAGCAGGGGCTGGGTGTGCCACCCCCCCTCCTTTAGAGGCAGAATCAATATTTTTAATGTAAAAAAATACCGTTGTGTGCCCCCTTTTTAAGAGGACCATTTTTTCGTTTGTCATATTTTTCTAGGAAAAATGTGCCCCCTTGGAAAATCCTAGATCTGCCTCTGAAGATATAGAAATAATAAAACAAATTAGTCATAACGGTACGGCCTACATACATGTATTGCACTGCGAAGCCTCTTTAGTTTCTTACTCCCCAGCGGGCCCTGCTAATATTATTACCCCGGCTACCTTGGCATATGCTAGGCGCCTTAGCATTTGAATAAGTAAAGGCCTATTTAGTTCCCTTGTTCGTTTTACTGTAAGGCCTTCAACAATATTTCTGTGTTTTCTACTGCTTTTATATGAATTGTACCTTGTCATTGTAACTGTTACTATGTTTTTATATACAAGAACCCAGGTGAAAAAAGTAATTGATTATTAATAAAAAACTCTGACCTATTGAACCTTTTAACTATGACTGAATGAATAAATTGATAAATGAATTGGTATAGATAAATATATATTCCATCGAACAGGCATTGCGAACACAAAGCGCGAGCTAATAGTGACATGATTCCCCCTTCCCAAGTCTGAATTTCCCTCACCTTATTTTATTTATTCTTCCTCTTATATTTGCCCCCCCCCCTCTGCTTTCGTTTCTATTACTCGTTTCCCTTTCTTCTTCCCTACGTTGCGCCGTCAATATGGGGGGGGGGGGGGGTACAGTTGGCCTGCTGGATCCGCCTGTGATACTGGTGCGTAGTTCTGTATGTTATACACAATTGGTGTTTATGTAACATCGATCCCCAAGTTTCTCTTTGTAATTTTCTTTTCAACTTGTAATGGTAGTATATACTGAACAAGTATAATGACTTTGTCCCCCTTTGGGTCATTGAAATTGATGATGACGTCTCATGGGTGCCTCTCCCTCCACCCAACTCCTCCAGATGGTCCTCTGGGCTTGAAGAAAAAAATTACGTAATCATCATGGAGATATATTTTCTGTATATATTCGAGGACATATAGCTAAGCGGAACTATATGGGGGTCTTCCATTTCTGTGTGATTCCGAAGTTCCGATGATGGTTCAGCGAATGTGCTTCATGCAAAATTCGTTTTGGCATGATTTTCTCAGCGCTGGGCATGTCAACGGACACGCAAACATTATGAGGGATGGAAATGGTAAAAAGTATAAATATATGAAAGAAAACGATCGTTATAAATTTAGTCCAACCAACATTTTTTTGTTAATACCAGTTTGAACTTAGATAAAAATTGTAACCCTATGTTATATTACTACCAGGGCGGCGGAACCGGGGTTAGATATTTTTCCCGACTGGAATTTTCTGGGGGGGGGGCAAGTGCCTCTGCTCCCCCCAAGAAAATCCCAGTAGGAAAATGCCTTTTTTAATGGAAAGTGCCCTTCTTTCAAAGTGATGTTTGTCCCTTTTCAAAATAAAATACCTTTTTTGAAGTCAAACGATACATTTTAGGATGGAAATCACAAAAGTTTTGGCTCGCGCTACGCGCCCGAATCATTTATTATTGAGTAAGGCACTCATTCTGTTTTGGTTACAGATTGTGCTTACAATGTTCAATTTTCAGGTTGGAATGTCACAAATTTTCAGCTCGCATCAAAGGTACACATTATGTTCTTGGTTCCAAACTGCTTAGAAATATCCAGTTTTCAGATTAAAATATCAAAAATTTTCGCCCCCCCCCCTCCCAATAGGCAAAAGGGGCGCCAAAATAGGGAGAAAAGAAGGGAAAGATATAGGGGGGAAAAGGGAGGGAATGAAGAAGATAAAGGGGACAAGAAAGAGAGGAGGGGGAAAAGTAGAGGGAAAGGGGAACGCCGAATTGATGTTCGACCTAGGGGGGGGGGGGGGGGGTGGGGAGGGGCCGAATTGATAATCGACCTAGGAGCACCGAATTTAAGTTCAACATAGAAAGGGGAGACTTATAGATGTTCGAAATAGGAGGGCGCCGAATCGAAGTTCGACCTAGGGGCACCGAGGGGGCGCCGAATCGATATTTTTCGTAGGGTTGCCGAATTGCTGTTTGACATGGGGGGAGGGGGTTGCGCCAAAAAAAATTTCACCCCAGGGGGTGCCGAAATTATGTTTTGCTTAGGGTTCCGAATTGATGTTCGATCCAGGGGGTGCCAAATTGTTCTTCAATCTAAGGGGAGGGGGCGAATTGATGTTTTACTTCGGGGCGCCGTATAGATGTTCGACAAAGGGACACCGAGGGGCGCCGAAATGATGTTCAACATAGGAGCTGGGGAGCCGAATCAATGTTTTTCCTAGGGTTGCCGAGTTGATGTGTGACATAGGGGCGCCAAATTGATGTTCAGTTAACCTAGGCAGGGGGGGGGTGCCAAACTCATGTTTGCTCCCATCAATTACCAATCCTGTTTATGATTACCCAAACTGCCTAGAAAATCCTAATTTTAGATCAGAATATTAAAAAAAATCATCCTCTTCGCGATTGCATTAATTGTTTAGTAAGGTGGCGATCCTGTTCATGGTTAGATAAGTGATTATAATGTCTGGCTTTGTATCGAAATATATATATTTCAAATGAGCTCGTGCTTCGCCCTCGCATAAACTGTTTTGTTACTACTCGTCCTGTTCATGATACTCGAAAATGCTTACTCAAATATCCAAATTTTAGGTAAGAATATGACAAATTTTCATCTCGCTCTTTGCGCTCGCATCAATGTTGTTTAGTTAGATGACAATCCTGTTCATGATTACCAAAAGTGCTTAGAATGTCAAAATTTTAGGTCTAAATATCAATCACTTTTTATGCTCGCGATCGCATTCGCAAAATTGTTAAATAGATAACCATCGTTTCCATGGTTACAAAATATGCTTAGAATGTCCAGTTTTGGGTCGGAATATCAAAAGTTGAAGCTCGCGCCTCGCATTAAATAATTGGTTAGATACACATCCTGTTCATGATTACTAATAGTACTTATTATGTGCAAATTTTAGGTCAGAATAAAAAAAAATCTGCTCACGTTTCGCGCTCTCATCAATAATAATTGTTTAAATAATTCATATACATAATGCTCATGGTTACAAAAAGCGTAGAATGTTTGATCGGAAAACAGATGCCTGGTTGGGCGGGTCGGGGTGTCACTTCCCGAAAAGTTCACAGGGGCGCAAAAATAGTCGCCCTCCCCCCCCCCCCCCTCCTTGTCGCCCCCATGTCCGTTGCATCGTTTCCAACATTGTACCTCTTTATCTATACCGGCGTGACACTATATAAGTCCATGGATCGGATCGGTTTACTTCCATTTCGTCTGATGCCCCATCGTCAAATTGCCAACTAGCCTACTATCGTTTTAGTCTATCATAAGTCCATCCACTATCGTCTAGCAACCACTTGGTCCAATAGCCATTTAGTCCACATACCATTTGGTCTAATTGGACAACGTGCTATTGTGCAAAATAAATGAAAATGAATTGGATACTGGACCAAATAGTTGGTCGACGAAATATTGATGGACGGAATGGCTATAGACTAAATGAAGTCCATGGATCGGATCGGTTTACTTCCATTTCGTCTGATGCCAAATCGTCAAATTGCCAACAGTGGAGCGTTGTGGCCCAGTGGATTAGTCTCCGGACTCTGAAACAGAGGGCTGTGGGTTCAAATCGCAAACATGACGTAATTTCCTTCAGCAAGAAAGTGATCCACAATGTGCTGAACTCAACCCAGGTGAGGTAAATGGGTACCTGGCAGGAATTTATTCCTTAAAACGCAGCGCACGCAACAGTTTGTTACGATACTGCAACAAATAACAAGTAAATTTGATTTTTAATTTTCTCTTTTTTTATTACAGGAGATAATTATACATAAGTAAAACAAATAATGATCTTACATAAATCTCTTGAAGTGTCCGATGTAAAATCCCGGAGTGATGATGCTATATCAAAGTAATAATCCAAATGATAAAATCCCAGTTGACTGGCGAAAATTCACAATGATGGCGATGATGAAACTGATGTTGAAGTCCGATGAATAATAAAAGTCACTGCAACGAGTTGAAATGTCCGTGAAGACGATGTTGATGATGATTAACAGTCAATTTCAGCAATCCATGGGTTGAAGCGTGTTCATTGAACAGGTTGATGATGTTGATGATCTCGATGAGAACTGATAATTTCTCAAAATAACTGCAAACAGTTCATTGATGCATAAACTACTCTGATCTGATCTGGTGAAGTGATCTCATATGATGTGATGTGATCTCCTGCTCTCATATGATGTGATGATCAAGTGATCTAATATGATGTGATGGTGTGATCTAATATGATGTGATGATCATCTTGAAAAATCTGCAGCTTTTATACTAATTACAAGTGTTCTAGATCATTCTCAAATTTCGACTAATCTACAAGCTTCTAGAATTGTCTTCCAAAAGAACTTTCTCCTTTCAGGAGCAGTCAAAATCCAGAACACTCTTGAATGACCTCATTGAAATCAAGAGTGTCAATAACATAGCTAAGCCTATTGTTCCTAATCTCTATTCAGAAATAACAATACAACTCCTTGGCCTTTTAAATAGGCAAGGCCTGCATAATAAAAAGACATTCTTGAATGTTCTTTACAATTCTTGGCTAACCTTAAAGGGAAATAACTAATAGATGAATGTAATTGCTTTTACAATTCTTCTAAAATTATTCTTATATATAACACCTCCCCCACCGGGGAAAAGAAAGCTTTACCGTAGTAAAGGTTTCTTTAAGATTACTTTTTCTTTTAACTGTTCAAAGTCATCTTGATAAATCATTTACATTTATCGTGTACAAAAATATAGTACTTAACGAACATGTTAAAATAAATGAACATCAAAGATGTTTTCTTCAAATGACACACTTGGTCAAAATCATGAATAATTTCACTTTTTATACTCTTGATAGAGCATCAGCAATTACATTATTCTTTCCCTTTATGTGTACAATTTTCAAAGGGAATGGTTGGAGCATTAGGCTCCATCTATACAGTCTTTGATTCTTTGTTTTGAATTTCTCCAAAAACACAAGAGGATTGTGATCTGTATAGACTGTAATCTCTCCATTGGTTAGATACACCTCAAACTGCTGAAGGGCTAGTACGAGACTCAGGGCCTCTTTTTCAATAGTTGAGTATTTCTTTTGAAACCGATTGAGTTTCTTAGGGAAGTAGCACACTGGTTTTTCGATGCCTTCTTCATCTTCTTGGAGCAATACTGCTCCTACTCCAACATCACATGCATCAATAGCTACTTTGAACGGCTTTGTGAAGTTTGGAGCTGCCAAAACAGGCTCATTCACCAAAATGGCCTTTAATTTCTCAAATGATCTTTGACATTCGTCAGACCAAACATACTTCACTTTTGCCTTCAGCAGGTTTGTCAGAGGACTAACCACTGTACTGAAATTTGGAACAAATTTCCTGTAGAAGCCACTCATACCTAAGAATCTGAGCGATTCTTTCTTAGTTGTGGGAATTGGGAAGTCTAAGATAGCTTGTATCTTGGCTTCTCTTGGTAGCACTTGCCCTTGACCAACCACATGACCAAGATATGTGACCTTTGCCTTGGCAAATTCACTCTTCATCAGATTCACTACTAGATTGGCTTTGTCCAGCCTGTCAAACAGTGCTCTCAAATGATTCAGATGATCATTCCAAGTATCACTGTATACTAGGATGTCGTCTATGTATACGACACAATTGTCAAGTCCGGCAATCACTTGATTTGTCAACCTTTGGAAGGTTGCTGGTGCATTTTTCATTCCAAAAGGCATGACTTTGCATTGAAATAAGCCTTCAGGTGTGACAAAGGCTGATATCTCTTTGGCTCGGTCAGTCAGTGGCACTTGCCAATATCCTTTAAGCAAGTCTATCTTTGTGATATAGGCAGAATTTCCAACCCTATCAATACAATCTTCTAACCTAGGAATTGGATACGAGTCAGTCTTAGTTACTGCATTTACCTTTCGGTAATCAATGCAAAATCTCTGAGAGCCGTCTGGCTTTGGAACCATTACAATGGGAGAACTCCAACTACTCTGACTCGGTTCGATTATGTCATTATCTAACATAAACTGTATTTCCTTATTCACCATTTCCAACTTGCTTGGATTGAGCCTATAAGGATTCTGTTTGATAGGTCTTACATCACCTACGTCTACATCATGTACAGTTAAAGGTGTACGACCTGGTTTGTCTTTACATACATTCTCATATTCTCTTAACAGGCCAGATATATCATTTCTCTGATCTTCAGGCAGGTGTTTTAATGCCTCATCCATATTTCCTAACATCTCTGAGTTAGACAACTTTACACCACATGGTTCGTTCTTAGATACATCTGTATAAGACAATTCATTATCTGTCTTTTCATAGCATTCTTCTTCATGTACATTTACATGTTTTTCTTCTTCTTTGACCTGTGTTGTACCTATTGGCTGACTAGCCTCTCGCTCAAAGTATTCTTTTAACATGTTTACATGACAAACTCTTTGAGACTTTCTTCGATCAGGGGTACTGATCACATAGTTGACATCATTCAATTTCTTTTTGACTATGTAGGGACCACTAAACCTAGCTTTCAAGGGCTCACCTTGCAAAGGCAACAACACTAATACTTTGTCTCCAGGCTTGAAACTTCGCTCTTTTGCATTTTTGTCAGCTTGAGCTTTCATTTTTCCCTGCGACTCTTTCAAGTGTTCCTTAGCCACGTCACAAGCTTTTGAGAGCCTTTCTCTAAACTTTGACACATAGTCTAGAACAGGGATTCTCAAATGGTGGCGCGCGCGCCACTTGTGGCGCACCGAGCCTTGCGGAGTGGCGCTTGGGAGCCGGTATAAAAATAATAAGGAAAAATTGGGGAGAAAAAATGTTTCTACCAGTAACCTGGAAATAAGGATTTGGTGATCATTTTAATGCAAAGAGAAAACAAAAACTCTTTTTTGTCACTCAATTGTTAATTGATTTCTTCAAATTTTGTCCAAGTAAGCACCGCGATAACCCCTTATTATGGAGGATCAATGGTGTTCTCCTTTTTATTTATTCTATGTACAAAGTTTATGTGCCACACAAGTGATTTGAAAACCCCGTTTTTAGGATTTCTACTTCAACGGTGAGAAAATTTGCATTTCCTGAGTATACGTTTTGGTTAAGAGTTAAAAATCAAATAATATGATATTCAAAGAACATCCTGATCATAAAAGAATATGAATTTGGGACATAGCAAGCAGAAACTTTGTTTCCGGGGCCGATTAAAATCCAATGTTGTAAAAGTGAAATACATGTATGCTCAGATGTATTGCCTGCATGCACTCTTGCTTAACACGAACTGAATGAATGATACCGCACGTGAGTTGTAGAGGGGCAATTTGGGGCGTTAGTGCGGTGCAACGCCTAATTTTCAGCCCTTGCAAAATAGGAGAACGTAACTTCAGCCACTGGCGTACAGACTGGATGATTTCAAGTTCAGTGTTGACCTTTTGGTGTTGGTGTTGGGTCAATTTTTGCACGATTATAACACCAAACATAAAATGAGGATGGTCCCGAAAAGTCACTCACTAGTTGTTGAGATGTCAATAATGTGATCTGGATCGGTTTTACAAGCTCTAAATAAGTTTTGGAGCTAGGGGAAGCAACCGAAATTTCAACACTAACACCAAAACCAAGGCCAACACCGAACTTGAAATCACCCATTGGGCTGGGGATTGGGGACCCCCAAGTGTTTCACGGCCAAGAAAGAAAAAGGAAAGGGAAAGAGTTGAACATTGTATTATTTTCATAAATATTATGTCAAAATACAGAATTTTGTATTGAAAAGTTCAATATTTTTGCTTCAGCTGCCATATCTAGCCCCCTCATTTTTTTACTCATTACGCCACTTGCTTTTCTGGTGCTGAACAGTCTGAACTAGTGGTATCATTGGTATATGATGTGAAAAAGTCACTGGTCATTTTTCTTTTAATATTAATATTGTGTAGTTTGTTGACATTTGCATTCTTCTGTTGATATTATTTAGAGCCCCTCTGTGCAATTTAAAAGGCTTCATATTCCAAAACTTCTGGGGGCTCTGCCCCCTCGACACCCACCAGGGGGCCCTGGACCCACTAAGCTGATACATTGCTGGTTTACGTAATGGATAGTGGAGCATTACAGATTCTCAACAAGAAATGTGGCGCTCCAAAAAAAGTAATTGAGAATGGCTGGTCTAGAAGGTTTACATCATCATCCTGAACCATAAACCTCTCTTTAATAAGCTTTAGAGGACCCCTAACCTCATGACCATAGACCAATTCAAATGGACTGAAACATGTGGACTCATTCAGGGAATCCCTGGTTGCAAACAGTAGGAATGAGATCCCTTTATCCCAGTCATCGGGATAGTCTTCACAATAAGCCCTAATCATGGTCTTCAAAGTCTGATGATAGCGTTCTAACGCTCATTGGGACTGTGGGTGATAAGCAGAGGACTTGATCTGCTTTATTCCCAACTCCTTAATACCTTGCTGAAATATTCCTGACATGAAATTTGACCCTTGATCAGATTGAATTTCCTTCGGCAGACCGTACCTAGTGAAAAACTGCACTAACGCCTGCACCACTGTCTTTGCAGTGATACTTCTCAAAGGTATCGCCTCTGGAAACCGTGTAGACAAGTCCATAATCGTCAGGAGAAATCTGTGACCCGACCTCGTTCTGGGTAAGGGTCCGACACAATCAACAAGAACCCTAGTAAAAGGTTCATCAAATGCAGGAATGGGTATTAATGGAGCAGGCTTGATAGAAGGCTGTGCCTTACCAATAATCTGACATGTGTGACATGTCTTACAGAAATGCACAACATCTTTGTGCATCTTAGGCCAATAGAAATGCCTCATAATTCTATCTTCTGTCTTCCGAATACCGACATGACCTGCCATAGGTAACTCATGAGCCATTTTCAGAATATCTGTGCGGTAACAAGGAGGAACTACAACCTGGTGAATTATACACCAATCTTCATCAGCTGGTCTCCGGGGAGGTCTCCATTTCCTCATCAAAATGTCATCTTTGACATAAAAGCACTCAGGAACCTTATCAGCCTCAGCCTCAGAACATGCTTTTTGTGACAAGCTTTTTAATTCTGGGTCTGCCTGTTGTGCCTGTACAAGGGAGGATTTACTAAACAAACTATCATTGTTAGCAACAGAGCCTTCAACACTATCCCCATTCAAATCCTTGAAAAAGGTTTCAGCTAACCAGACATCAGTACTCTCCTCTACATCAGCAGATTCCGCATCATCCTTTTCAGCTCTACGAGTCTGAGACCTAGTAACAACACAATCCGGGAAAATCCCTGGAAAATCTTCCTGCAACAATTCAGTTTCAGCTACCTCAACGGGCTTTTCCGAAACCACTGGAGATGCAACAACTTTATCTCCAGCCAAGTCGTTACCTAACAAGAAATCAACACCTTTCATGGGTAATTCTGGAACGACACCAACAGTCACAGGACCACTAACTAGGTCACACTTTAAGTCGACCTTATGCAAAGGAACCGACATGAAATTTGGGCCAATACCTTGAACTAAGACGTTGGCATTCTCTGAACTCTCCGGAGGAAGAGCCGAATCACCTGGCACCATCAGGGACTGTGCAGCCCCTGTATCCCTAAGGATCACCACTGACCTACCAGCAGCACCAGTCGAACAAGGGGATACTTCACCATCATGCAAAAAACTTCTAAAAGTTTCATCAACCTGCTTGACTTTATCAGCAAATACTAGAGAAACACTCTCAACATCTCGATTGGGCTCTGATGGAACAAACTCCATCGAGGGAACACTTGTTTGCTTGACAAAACCCATGTCTTTCTTAGTTTTGGTTGGCATTCCAACCAATTTCCAACATGATTCTTTCAAATGTCCCGATTTATGACAATGAGTACAAATTTTGGAACTACGACTCTCAGACCGTTTGGTTGATTCTGTGCCCCCACTAGCCTGATCCTTATTAGCGTCTTTGTCCTTGCTTGCATATTTTCCCTCACTAGGTTTATTGTGGGATTCAAATGACCCTTTACCTTTCTTTTTCCAATAATTCTTGAAAGGAGGCCTATCTCCACTACCTTTATGTGTGACCTCAAATTCATCAGCTACTATGGCTGCTTTACTGACTTCAGTAACTCTATGGTCATCTAAGTGAGATTTAATGCCAAAAGGAAGACTCTTTTTGAATTCTTCTAGGAGGACAACTTCCCTAAGGTGAACAAAATCTTTGTCAACTTTCAGTGATCTGTACCACTTATCGAACATCATTTCTTGTTCCCTAGCAAATTCAACATACGTCTGGCCTGTTTGTCTTTGCATGTTCCTAAATTTATGTCTGTACGCTTCTGGTACCAACTCATATGCATTGAAAATTGTTTCTTTTACTGTAGCATAGTCACATGATTGCGTTTCAGAGAGTGAAGAATAGACTTTTGCAGCCTTTCCAACAAAAACGCTTTGGAGGAGAAGAGTCCAGTATTCCTCGGGCCAATTTAGTCTCTTGGCCACTTTTTCAAATGACACAAAATATGTATCAACTCCCTCTTCATCAAATTTTGGCACAAGGCGAATATTTTTCGCCACATCAAAGCCTTGGGGAGATTTATCTTTAACAGAGTTAGTATTAGTATTTGCATGAGCTAACTCCATTTCTTTCAACTTTAACTGGTACTCCAATCTCATTTTCTCCATTTCAATGTTTTCTCTGATTCTTTCCTTCTCAAGGTTTTCTTTGATTCTTTCCTTCTCAAGGTTTTCTTTGATTCTTTCCTTCTCAAGGTTTTCTTTGATTCTTTCCTTCTCAAGGTTTTCTTTGATTTTTTCCTTTTCCAATTCAATGTTTGCCAGTTGGATCTGAGCATCCTCTGACATATTGATAGAAGTTTCCAACTTCTCTGTAAGCTTCATGTGACTAGCTAACAAGTCAATTATCTCTGCCTTCTTTAAACCCGGGGCTAGAGATACACCCAAACGATCACAAACTGTTATCAAATCATCCTTCTTCAGTGACTTCAAATGATCATATGACAATTCTGTCATTGCAAGAAATTCTTCAACATCAAATGTAGCCATAGTGAATATACACAAATACAAGCACGTAATAACACAGTACAGTATATTCTAGAACTTTCCAAAATGTTTCCAAAATGTTTCCAATTCAAATTGGCTTTTGTTTCAAACTGACTTTCGTCTCAAATTGGCTTTCGTTTCCTGAAAAACTGGTTTTAGTTTCAAATTGGCTTATACAAATTTGGTTTTCGTTTCCCGGACAAGCCCCCAAAATTATTTGTTACGATACTGCAACAAATAACAAGTAAATTTGATTTTTAATTTTCTCTTTTTTATTACAGGAGATAATTATACATAAGTAAAACAAATAATGATCTTACATAAATCTCTTGAAGTGTCCGATGTAAAATCCCGAAGTGATGATGCTATATCCAAGTAATAATCCAAATGATAAAATCCCAGTTGACTGGCGAAAATTCACAATGATGGCGATGATGAAACTGATGTTGAAGTCCGATGAATAATAAAAGTCACTGTAACGAGTTGAAATGTCCGTGAAGACGATGTTGATGATGATTAACAGTCAATTTCAGCAATCCATGGGTTGAAGCGTGTTCATTGAACAGGTTGATGATGTTGATGATCTCGATGAGAACTGATAATTTCTCAAAATAACTGCAAACAGTTCATTGATGCATAAACTACTCTGATCTGATCTGGTGAAGTGATCTCATATGATGTGATGTGATCTCCTGCTCTCATATGATGTGATGATCAAATGATCTAATATGATGTGATGGTGTGATCTAATATGATGTGATGATCATCTTGAAAAATCTGCAGCTTTTATACTAATTACAAGTGTTCTAGATCATTCTCAAATTTCGACTAATCTACAAGCTTCTAGAATTGTCTTCCAAAAGAACTTTCTCCTTTCAGGAGCAGTCAAAATCCAGAACACTCTTGAATGACCTCATTGAAATCAAGAGTGTCAATAACATAGCTAAGCCTATTGTTCCTAATCTCTATTCAGAAATAACAATACAACTCCTTGGCCTTTTAAATAGGCAAGGCCTGCATAATAAAAAGACATTCTTGAATGTTCTTTACAATTCTTGGCTATCCTTAAAGGGAAATAACTAATAGATGAATGTAATTGCTTTTACAATTCTTCTAAAATTATTCTTATATATAACAAGCTGCACTGCTAAAGCCAGGGTAATTATGCTGCATATACAGTAAAGCGCATAGAGACTTCTGACAAAGTAAGTAATAGGCGCTTTATAAGCAAGTATAATTATTATTATTATGAAATTAGACCATGTGGTGAGTGGACGAGTTGGCACTTGGAAGTCGACGAATTTGCAATTTACCAATGGACCTACGAGGTCACTGAATTGAACTAGTCCGAGTGTGCCATAACACCTAACTGCATGCTTCCTCATATCCGATAGGTGCCAGGTAAAAATGGCAGTGGTAAAAATGGCAGAGGTAATACCCCAGATAGCAAGGCGACGTTGGGCCAACGTCGGCAGTGGTCGGGTTGGTCGCGGTCGTGAAGCCAACTTTGAGCCAACGTTGGCATTTTGAGTTTGCGCGACGTTGGATTATGGTCACCTATGTAACGTTGGCCCAACGTCGGCAGTGGACGGGTTTTTCGCGGTCGTGAAGCCAACGTTGCCCCAACGTTGGCATTTTGAGTTTGCGCGACGTTGGATTATGGTCAGCTTTGTAACGTTGGCCCAATGCAGTGGTCGGGTTGGTCGCGGTCGTAAAGCCAACGTCGAGCCAACATTGGGCCAAGGTTGGCATTTTGAGTGCGTGCGACGTTGGGTAATGGTCATTTGTCTAACGGTTACCCAACGTCGACAATTGGTCTTGTTGGTCGGGGTCGTAAAGCCACCGTCGCGAGCTAATATTGGGTAAACGTTTCCATTTTGAGTGCTCGCTACATTGTGTTATTTCGTTTCTGTAGCCTACTGTGTAACGTTGACCCATAAATGCTCATACTTAAAAACATTTAAGAGGTAAGTTTTTCTTGCATGACATGCTATTTCTGGTTATTTGTAAATGATTTTTCAATATATGATTGAACAATACAATTTAATCAAAATCAACCTTAAGACACTTGGGATAATATGGGTGTAAAACCTTTTTATGCAGCCCTCTTCATTTACTAACAAATAACGATTTATCGGTTTTTTTTCCCGCAATCGCTATTGCCGACGTTTGCCCAACGAAGTTGCTATCATGGAATTCATGATCGATTATAAATGATCGTGTTTGTAATGCAATTTTTGTAAGGATTTATATTTTTAAAAATTTCTATGATATTCTTGTCATTGAATAAAATGTAATCAAGAATAAAAAAAACTATATGTAATGTTATGAATATGATTTGAAGGCTAATGATTTCAGAATCTAATTAAAATCCATTTTTTGGCAAATACTAACTATGAAAAACATACTCGCAACGAGAATGTGTATATATAGATATTTCACCGATTTTCGTTACTGTTAAGAGTAGGATAGGATTGTAGGTGTAGGCATAGGAATAGGTATTAGAAACTAAGAAAATTAATGTCAGCAAGTAGGATATGATACAAGATGCTTTAAGTATGAATGATAAGGAGAATATCTATTTTTTATTGGCTTAAAAATGGTTGGTTGGCTATACGTTGGCTAAACGTTGGTTTAACGTTGGACCAACATCATACCTTTGACGTTGGCCCGACGGCAAGAATAACGTTGGCCCAACGTTACACCTCCGACATTGGCCCGACGTAACTGCAAAGGTTGGCCCAACGTTGGCCCAACGAAACATTGTTAAATTGCAGAGGTAATAATGGCGGAGGTAAAAATAGCAGAGGTAATAATGACAGAGGTAAAAATGGCAGAGGTAATAACAGGAAATAATGGCAAAGGTTAAAATCATTCTATCGACCTGTTTTGAAGGAGAAGATCCAAAATAAGATCCAAAAATCCGAGGAGCGATTTCACGTGAAGGCCGTGCATGAAAGTCGAGGAAACAAATACTAACTCAACTCAACTCGATTTGGTGCAGAAGATCTACAGTATGATTTTAAAATGTTACCCTTTCCATTAGTTCAACGTTAGCATTCTAATTTTCTTCTAAAAAACATTTCTTATTATATATACTGTACATGGAGATGCTTTTGGAATCTTTTTGCACAGGGGTTTAATACTGGTCATTTATACCTCTGCCATTTTTACCTTTGCCATTTTTACCTCTGCCAGTTTTACCTCTGCCATTTTTACCTCTGCCATTTTTACCTTAGCCATTTTTACCTCTGCTATTTTTACCTTTGCCATTTTTACCTCTGCCATTTTTACACCGAGTCAAGGATCATGAAATACTACGTCAACAAGGAAAATAAAGAACCTTTCTAGTTAATATCAGTCATAATTACTGGTCTGGAATTGACTCCTTTTGACGGAATGAGAATTATAAACTGAAAATATATTATTTAGATGTTTTAATAATTTTAGGTCAACTCTATAGTGGTAGCCCGGTGGCCCGGGGCCAACAAAAATTCATCTCGGGCAACCATTATTGAAAAAATGTTAAGTTTTTGTGGCCGAATCGGGCAACCAATAATTTTCAAAGTAGCGCAATTTTTCTCCCGATTTTGCATGCATTTATGAACTTTTCACAGTTCAACTTGCAAGCCAATCCGTCATGCCTTTTTTTGTTAATCTACACACAAATACACACAGACCGATTTCCAAAAACATTAATACATATAAACCACATATGTGAGTACATCACAGTCCCACATGTGCGTTTGTATGTTGATATTTGGTTTATTATTTCGAAACTGTGTCTCTTATAGCCAAAAATAAATAGACAACTTCTTTCTTTCTTGTTTATAAATGACTTCTTAAACCACTCTTAATAATAATAATAATGATAATAATATGTTATTCTTTATATAGCGCTTAATACAAATGTTTCTAAGCGCTGCATACTATTACCCCGGCTTTAGCACGGCTACCCTGATCGGGCGCATCAAGCATTCAAGGAACTCCTTCCTACCGGGTACCCATTTACTACACCTGGGTCGAGAGTGGCAAATGTAGATAAACGCCTTGCCAAAGGACGCTACTGCTGTGATGGGATTTGAACCCCGGACTTTGTGGTTCACAGTTCGGAGACTTATCCACTGAGCCACAGCAGCTCCACTTAAGTATTTACTTAAGGAAGTAAATACTTTTGGAAGGCATTTCATTGATATGAAATGTGAATTTTTTCCATCATTTTGTCAAATATAAGGAAGGAATTTTCTCACGGTTTTTTTCCAAATAGCTTTTGCCGGTTTCTTTCATTTTTTTTCAGTGATTAAACCATTTATACCCCTTCCCATTGAATATACCTGATTAAAGAACATGTTTCTGCTGAATTTTCCCCATTTTATTACAATTTTTTTTCATTTTGTTTCCCGTTCTTTTTTTTTATTTTTTCATTTTTTCTTTTGTTTTATTTCACTTATTCATTTTTACAATTTTTTTCAATATACTATTCAATTTTTCCCCTTTTACACACGGTTTTAATTCTGCAGCACATTTTTCTGTGATTTTCTTCTGCTATAATATGCTGGAACAAAAAGAAAATAAACTGGATTTGGGGCCTGCATAATCTAGGTTTTACGATTAAAAAGGAAGAAAGGAAAAAACATTGCTTTGTAAATCTATCTGAGTTTGCTATATGCACTTTTTTAATTTGCTTTACCATTATGAGTGTGTGTCTATACGGAAATTAAAAGTCCACACAACCTGGGAACAATACAATTCTTTTATTCTCTTTCAATCATTTCATATTTACAATGATATAACAATTTATATATTACCACAAAATAAGCAAAGTAAAATAACAGCAAGCACGATTTACATACAAAATGTACAAAGAATAGCGGTACGTGGTAGTGACTGCAGAATATTTCAGTTTGTTTTCATTTTTAATTAACGTTTTTCTTTATATTTTTCGGGCCACCAAACTTTGCTAATCGGCCACCATAAAAAATGTTTCAAGTTTGGTGGCCCGAACGGGCCACCACCAAAAAAGTTAATGTGGAGCCTTGCTTTATCGTTGATATAATTAAACTCAAACATTTTCATGCCAAAATGATTTCAATTAGTGAGTAATGAAAGGATTTATCTTGGAGTAGAACAGCACTTCATCACATACATGCTGTACCAAACGAATTTTAATGTAAACACAAAAAATGTGCGCTACCATTAACACACTGAAATAGACAAGTTCTCGATTTCGTCGAACCACTTGAATTACTTGGATGAGAGAAAAATAACAAAACGTTCTGTAATAAAAAGTTATTTTTCATATTTCAACATCATATAAATCCGAATAGATATTGATATGATACGCATATAGTTTATAGTAAATGACATAATAATAGCAATTAATGTTTAATTTTTCAGAGCGATACCTCATTGCAATTCGTTCAGTGGATGGCAAGTTCCTAAACAAGTTTCTATGGTAACATTTACCGCATGAACTTGGAAATGTGTAGCGAATCGAGGATTTAAATTCAAATTTATAGGCTTTTCTTAGGTACCATTCTATCAAACTGTAAAAATAGCAGAAAAAAATATTGGTGAAGGTTTACAGAAATCCATCAAAGATTAAGAAAGCTATTAGAAGTTTGAGTTTTTGATCTGTGACGTGACTTCATATACGAGCAACTGCCCCGTATTACTTTTCTAATTTTCAATCTGTGTTTCATGATTACTAAGAAAGTCTATCAGGAGCGGATGTGAAATGATTTGCATGTTGACATACTGCAATAATTACTAAGAGTGGTCCACACAATAAAAGCACTGCTTTTTACTTGATCCCTCCAATTTCTCAGAATTTTATTTTGATATTTTGCTAATATATAATATTTTTTGTTTTTCTTATGAACAAATATCATACATTGTACATGCCTCAATTTTTATTGTCTGTATAATTTCACTGTAATTATTATTACACTACTTATTTTCACTACTTTTCTTCTTTCTGTTGAAAATAAAATAAATTGAAATTGAAATCTAAAAAAAAAATTATATGACATCTCATTTATATTTTTTGTTACACAAATTTTGGAAAAAATGCTCACAAATAACCTCACCATTAAAATGTATAATTCTGATAGCTTTTCAAATCTTTGATGGATTCCCTTGAACCATTTCCAATATGATTTAAAATATTTTTTCTGCTATTTTAATTATAAATTTTATGTCAGGGTGAATTTCCCCTTTAATGAACTAATGAAAATACTTGGGATCCAAAGTGTGCTTCAAATTTGAATATTAGAAGAGCGATTTGACATGAGAAGGCTGTTCATGTAAGTCCAGGAATAAATTAAGAAAAGCCAACTTGGTGTTATCAATTTGGTTACACTTCGTAATTCCGAAGGTTCGTATTTCCGAAAGACGTAAATTGCCTATACCTCAATGTTCGTTAATCCGAAAACGAAAAAGGGTTCGTTAATCCGAACATTTGTGGCGTTATTCCGACGGTTCGTTATTCCGAAGGTTCGATAATCCGAAAACGAAATAAGGTTCGTTGTTCCGAAGGTTCGATAATCCGAAAACAAAATAAGGTTCGTTGTTCCGAAGGTTCGTTAATCCGAAAACGAAATAAGGTTCGTTGTTCCGAAGGTTCGTTAATCCGAAAAAGAAATAAGGTTCGTTGTTCCGAAGGTTCGTTAATACGAAAACAAAATAAGGTTTGTTTTTCCGAAAGTTCGTTAATCCGAAAACAAATAAGGTTCGTTAATCCGAAAACGAAATAAGGTTCGTTAATCCGAAAACGAAATAGGTTCGTTAATCCGAAAACAAAATAAGATTCGTTAATCCGAAAAATGAAAACCGGGAAAGCAGCGGCAAAGGAGAGGGGGCGGAGGACACTGTTGCCGTTTAATTGTTATGAGGATGGGAAGGCAAGGGCGGTCGAACGAATTTTCGTTTGGGGGGTAAAGCCAAAAAATGAAACTCATACGTCAAAATGGACACTTTGGTGATATTTTACCCTTAGGATTATCATCTGCTTGAAGTCATAGTGTTTGATAGTGATTAAGTAGAGAAAAAACCTTTTTTTAAGTGATTTCTTATTATGGCAAAACGTATATTTAGGCTTAATTTTTCGGGAGAGAGTGTAATGAGCGAGCGGCTTGGTAAAATAAATTCAAAGGTGAAGTTCTAAAACGTTTTTGGGGGTCAATTATTCTTAAAATGGCATAATTGCGAGGTGTTGCGAGCGTGAATCACAAGCTAAAACTTTAGGGTATTTCAATAAAAAATGAAAATAAGTTTTTAAAAATCCGAGCAGATTTCTGCTGTCATTAAAAAGATGTGCATCTAACTAAAAAAAATAACACGAGCGCAAAACGCAGCTTAAACATACTGACCAGAAAAGGAACCTGTTAAAGAAAGCATTTAGTGACATCTTTAGGATGCATATTTCACCAATTTTGAAAATTTGCAATATTCCAGCGTGAAAACTTAACTTGTATACTTTAAAAGAGTATTTTATTTCGAAATAACCACGAAAAACCGCATATTTATTTTTGAAAAAGGAACTTTCCCATTTTGGAAAATATTAATTTCCCTGTTTTTTATTTCATTTTGGGGGTGCAAGTGCTCCCCTGCCTCCCTCCCGGCGGATACAACTTTCGTCAAATAGGGGGGGGGAATATTTTTTTCAGCCACATTTTCCTCGATCGGCAGCTTAAAGTTGATTTTTGTTTGTTTTTTTGAAAGGGTAGTCCTAACAATCAATAATTAGCTTTATACTTATAAAATAAAGTAAATATGTAATAATATCATAAACCCTTTTTGAATAATGCGAGCACGAGCTATATATTTTTTTCAATATGATGGGCAATATGTTTGTGATTTTCAAAACGAAATGTATATGTAACTAACTTTAGATAATAACTGCGAGCAAGGTCGGAAACAGAAATTTTAAATATATAAGCTCTGACTTGATCTAAAGGGGACATTTAAAGAATTTTTGCAGTTAGCCATGAAGACGATGTGTGTTTCAACCACGTGTGGCGGAATATATTTTCCAGGGGGGGGGCAAAGCCAAAGAAGGGACCAATAGGGGCAATTTGGTGCAAACGTATATTTTCACCATGAGATTATCATCTGTGTAAAGAGGTTGTGTGTTTTGTAGAAATTGAATTGAGCAAAAAAAATTAAGTGATCACTGATTGATAAATCATATATTTACGTTTCATTTCTGCGAGCGTAGCGAGCAAACGGTTGGGGGGAAGAAATCAAATCTGAAGATGTAAAATTCGCCTTTTTGGTCAATTACTTGTGAGATGTTGCGAGCGAATCACGTGCTCAAACTTTTGGAAATTTCATGTAGGCCTAGAATGATAATAATGATATAGAAATTATTTACCCAGGGAAGCCACTTCAGTTCTAAAAACTGTTCTCCCAGCTATATTATTTTTTTTAACAAGAATGCTTAGAATGTCCAGTTTTCAGGTTGGAAATCGGAAAATTTTGGCTCACGTTTCTCGCTCGCATCAAGTATTGTTTATTGAGGAACTCATTCTATTCCTGGTTACAAAAAATATAAAATGTCCAGTTTTCAGGTGGAATATCACAAATTTTAATCTTGCGGTTCACGCTCTCATTATTTAGTTCGTGAGATATATATTCTATTCATGAGTCACTAAATGCAGTCCTTAAAAGATTACTTAGGTCACTATATAAACAAATTACAGCTCACCCTCGAGTTAATCCTTTAGAAAGATACACATCTTTCTCACGATAAAAAAACTGTTCAGAATGTTTAAGTTCACGTCTTGTTACATGAAATGCCTACTAGTTTGAGCTTGCAATTCGCGCTTTCAACATCTCACAATGATCATTATTATAGTATTATTTTATTACCAGCACTAAAAATGACATCCCCTCCAGTACAAATCCTATTATCTAGAGGTTACTCGCACGCGACCAACACCTGATCCCCTGCATCTTCAAACCATTTGCTTAGGCCCGGTTGTTTCAGTAATAATAATATAAGTCCGAAGTCTTTTTTTTCCAGACCCGGTTGTTTCAAAAATTATGATATAAGTCAAAAGCCTTTTTCCAGACCCAGTTGTTTCAAAAATTGTAATATAAGTCCAAAGTCTTTTTTTCCAGACCCGGTTGTTTCAAAAATTGTAATATAAATCCAAAGTCTTTATTGCCGACCCTGTTGTTTCAAAAATTATAATATGAGTCCAAAGTCTTTTTTGCCAGACCCGATTGTTATACAAATTGTAATATAAATCCAATGTCTTTTTTGCCAGATCCGATTGTTTCAAAAATCAAAATATAAATCAATTTTTTTTTCCAAACCCGGTAGTTTAAAAATCATGATATAAATCCAAAGTCTTTTTTCCAGACCCGGTTATTTCAAAATTATCATTTTAGTCCAAACTAAGATACATCAATGATATTCCAGTGGAATACAAATAAGAATCGAGCTTAGTCTCTTCTCCAGACGCTAATAGTAAATTGAGATTCAAGCATAGTCTTTGCTGCAGACCTGGTAACTAAAAGCTGAAACCCTATAGTAATTCGATTCTTTAGCACGAAAATGCGAAATATTTTTCCAGACCCGGTTAATTCATAAATTATAATTCAAGTCCTAAGTCTTTTTCCCAGACCCGGTTGTTTCAAAAATCATAATATAAATGCAAAGTCTTTTTTTCCAGACCCGGTTACTTAAGCAATTATAATAATTATGAAAAAACAAAGACCCACGATCGTATTTATGTTCAATAACATGGAAATATAACGTAGTCTTTTGTTCAGACCTTGTTATAATAATCATTAAAAAACACAACAATAACAACAACAAAACAAAGACCCTGCCACCATTTCAAAAAATAATTTCTTGTATATTCCTTCCTTTTTTCAATGAAAAAACACAAATAAAAAAACAAAAAAAAAAGAAATAAGATATCAGTAAATAATAGGGGGATTAATTTCCGAAAAGATAAGGTTGTTGATCGACGATCTATGATATATACACTACAAAAAAAGTAAAACCCCCCTAAATCAAATTGCTGTAATTTTTGAACGGAATTATTTTGAGATTTCATATTTCGTAGGTACTTTTCTACACTCATCAGGCAACTCCTGGGGAAAAAAATATGAGATTAATCGGTTGAGTCATGCATGAGTAATCAAAGATTGATTTTTGAAAGTCACAAGAGTCGTGTATCAGATTGTGCAAATACTATGTTGGACAAAAGTGTTTTTTTAAGGGGAATTTTATAGTGTTATACTGGTTTACTATCCATCATTTAGCCACTCCACACACAATTTTGATATCGTAAGTTCATGGTTGAGTGAGCACATTGTATTGCAGGGGCTGCAGAAGAGGGGGAGGGGTTCAGCCCCCCACACACACATTTTTCAAAAAGCATGTACAAAAAATGACCGTACGATTGTGATTTTTTCGCATGTTAGCTCCCTACCCTCCCACTTTTGGCTCAGCTCCCCCCCCCCCCTTTCAAAACCGTACCACGGCCCCTCTGTTGTGACTTATTCTCATAGGGGGGTATAGTAGTATCCTTTACAACTTGTTAGATCATGTTAAAATTTGAAAAAGTTGGTGGCTCCCCCGATTATAGGCCCCTCCCCCATTTTAAAATTCTGGGTCCACCACTAATTTGCCCATAAATTAAACTCATCATGAGAAATTGTTACGAAAAGAATACATTTATGCCGTACAAAGAGTATCAATTCCTAAGTTTTCGAATGTGCTCGTTCGGAAAGTGTGTGGTGATAGAAATGATGGATGATAAAACCAAAAAAAAAAAACATTTGAAACCGAATTTGCCCTCAATATTCACTTTATTACCCTTTAAAATGAGTCTGTGACATTAAAAATACCAATTTTCCCACTTTGATGCGTGCTCACTCATCCATGAAGAAACATATCGATTTCATTTTTTCACAGAATTCTGCCCATAGGTTGATAAACATTACCGCCCAATGACATTGCTAAAGACAGCCTCGAAAAAAGTTCCACCATATTGAATGAGGGGTTACTTATTCTTAAACATATGCACCCATAATGTACACAAGTCTATGAGAGAAGAAGTCCAAATTTTCACAAATATGAAATGAGGGTTTGTTTAATGGACGGTTTTTGCTACTTCTGCCAACAGTTATTTCATGAAACTTTGCACATGGCTTCAGAGTAACACTATCCAAAAGGCGCGCACACTAAAATAACAATTCAACACGGCACAGAGTGGGGCCAATTCTTTGAACTTTGTTCTCATTTGCATAATTTTCGAATATTGTGTGCTCACTATTGCATTAAACATCGGGATTTTCATAAAAATCAAATGAAATGAACTAAGCAAGGAGGTTTTTAAAAGATATCCATAGTTACGAATTGCATTTTTTCCAAAAACGTAAAAAGAGAGCCTCACATTTCACATGTTCATTCAAGAGTGAATGTTCAATTAAACGCCTTTGAATCATTGAAGCATGTTAAATGGTCGTGAACATAACTAACAAATTGAGAAAAGATCATTTTCAGTTACCAATATGAAACAATACTTGCCTATGATATTTGAAAATCGTATTTTTTGTTTTTAATAAATGTTCATTGAACCGTGAAACGATGAATATTGTTGAAGATACTCTTCCAAAAAATAACTGTCATCATATTCTTTCATTCTTACTGATATAAATGTGTAAAAATCCAATTATTGCAAATTTGGACTTTTGTTTATTCAACCGTCAAATTTTGCCAAAAAAAGTTATATCGTACTTTAGAAAGTACCTTTTACTAGCCTTCTGACTATTTTTCATGATAAGTATGTGGAATTAGTTCCAGTAAACTGGAATCAAAGTCATGATATTTGGCTTGTGACTTTTGAAAAGTGACATTTTTGCTTTCTGACGGTGCTCACTGAAGCATGACGCAAAGGGTAGCTTACAAGATTACTTACACGCTCATGTAAAAATATACTAAAAACTCGCATTGGTTCGGAAATTATTGATGTTTGTTTAAGGGGACTTACTTTTTTGTTGTGTATATCATATAATATCCCTTTCATACTCCCCTCTTCATTTTTCACCGGTGAACTTCGCCGGCGAAATTCTCCGCCTCGCATTCCTCACTTCACCGGCGAAGAAAAAAATGTACCCTTTCGCACTGACATTTCTTCCCCGGCGAAAGTCAACGGGCGTTTGCAGAACAAAACGAAAGAAAATTGTAAATATTACTTCTTACCTTTTACAAAAAGGTATCAAAAAATTAATTACAATATATTTTGGAAGTATTACGAAAAAACAAACAATATCACCTTGTTTTTATCTTTTACGGCATTTTATACATGTAAAAAGTGCTTTTGAATAAATATTGTTAGTAAAAAAATATGTACGAGGGTATCTACTTGGCCATAGCATTCAGCTGAGCTTGCAACTTATCACGCGCGGAATCTCGGTACAGGTGACTTTGGGAGAGAAAAAAATTGACCACTGACTTCATTAAACGAGGAGAAGTTCACCGGATTGTTTTCATACTGGCCTTTTCACCGGCGAACTTCACCGGTGAAAAGTTTCACCGGCAAACTTCTCCACCTCTAGAGGTGAAGAAGTTCACCGGCGAAGTTCACCGGTTAAGTTCTCCTGTGTACCTTTTATACTGGACACTTTCCCCTCGTTGGCGAACTTCGCCGGTGAAAAGCGCAATATGAAAGGGGTATAAAAGAAAAACATTCTAACAAAAGGAGATAACCATTCCATTCCATGTTTTTATTTGGCAATAAGTCATGATTGACTATTTTTGCCACTCACTGTATGCAGTGTAGTAAAATCATGCGAAATTGTCATTACGCAAACATGTAATGGTCTCACGGGCCTAATTACTAGTGGTAGGCCATAGATATTCATTCGAGCCAACCCATTGCTTTTTTTTATTTTGATATGGCTGATTGACAAAGTGTATGCATATGATTGTCCATCTAACCCTGATTCTATTTTTGGTAATTACTGAACTTCCTTTTCCCTAATTGGGAAGAAATATCACCAATTTGGACTATATTTTGACTGGCGGAAGGATTAGGGCTATTTTGCTGTTTGAGTTGATGAATCTGCTCCCCCCGACGGTGACTTCAAACACGCCAATTTATTTTTAAAATGAGCCGGTCGAGGGACCCTTTTCTGGTCAGATATGGATTGCCAGATATAAATCCTATCCACTGGTAGTAAACATTCGACCCCCGAATTTCATCCTTATTTTTAATGAATTTTTTAAAGTGCCAATTTAACACATGAGTCTATGGGGAATGAATTAGGCCTGTGAGACCTAATAAAATGAGGTCACCACAGTGAATCGATAACAGCGAGAGCGCTGCACATTGCCAGCGGTTCACGGAGATTTGCACGCAAACCTTTGAGAAACAAGCGAGAGCGAACGATTCCACGAGCTCTTCCCCCTTCTTTCCCTTCCTGGCGATTTGTCCCAAAACAAAAGGATTTCTGCAAAGTACGATACTTTGCTTTTCAACTTTATTAGCATTCGATCTATCCGCGCCGAATTCTTTTTACCTTGGCATTTTGTTATAAATTACCAAAAGAACCTGTACATCAGTTTTGCCGAGCTGAATAAAACGACTGATAGGCGTTTATGACAGCCGTCATTCACGTAAACGTTTGTATCCGATATGTGAACTTTCATTCTACACGTATTTTACTGATCAATATGCACACAACGTCGTACTTGAAGGTTCGTTATAGTATTAATATTCAGAGGTGATAGCAACGGGGAACATAAGATTGACATGTACAATAAAAACCAGTAAAAACTATTTAAAAATGAGTCCTTGATGCAGTTCACCGACACAGTGAAGGATCAGGATCATCAATTACAAAACAAATGAAAATGATGGAATTATAGAACTTACATGACTTGTCCAATATCGCATGAATCATTAATATCCCTTATTTTTCCTTTGGCTTATGGCTGTGCAGAAAAGGGGGAAACGGTGAATAATTTGGTATTGGCTGTATGGTCCCGTGGTCAGTTAGCATGCATGTTTGTAGGCCTACATTTACAATGATCACGTCGATGGTCAGGAACAATTTCCCTTCATCTCAATTCTCTCTTATCATGCTTATCATTACATGTATCATGTGTATACCAGGGAGATGGGGTTTGGTGTGTGCATGACCGTGTGCATACAAGGAAAGATAGCCGAGGTATAGGCATTAGTTTGTGCGTAAGTTCATTGGGCATGCTGGGTCGTCTCTTAGGTCAAGAGCGCGGGTGCTGTGTGCATCATTGCACAGTGCAAGCTCGTGTGTCAAATACGCGCGAAACGACTAATAACAGGCTACAAAAATCACTCGACCATGTTGCCGCTATGCGAATTCGGTGTGCAAAGATTACGTAACTTTCACCGAAATTAACGCTACACCGTAATGACGATTTTGCGTTATTTTACTACACTGAAGTAGGGTAACAATTTGATTTATTATTTTTATTATACTTCTTTTTTGTTATTGTTTCTTGTATATTAATTCTTTTTTTCTATGAAAAAAAAACAAAACCTTTAAATACTTATAAATTAAAAAACTGAGGAATAAGATATCAGCACACAATATGGGGATACTTCCCAAAAATTACAAAGTTGTTGATAGACGATCTATGAGAAATTATATAAAAGAAATTTATTCTAACATGGGGGAATGTTTTAACAAGTTCTTCGGTACTTTAAATGTTCAGTGTTCCAAGCACAATTTGTAATATATTCAGCATTTTTGGTTGTTGATTAGTTGTAACTCAAATAATTTCAGTGGCCTAGGATACAATCAGCAAAAAAAGTTCTTGGACACTTATAACAGTTAAAATATTCCATACAGATATTTGAGTAAAGGCAGATTATTGTATGTCAACATGACCAGACAATATTCCTCTTCCAGTATGACATGTAGGAACCCAAGGAAGAACAGCAGTATTTTGCAAATACAGCTGAATTTGGTGATCCTCCGTTATTATTGTATGTATCTCTCATGTATATTGTATATGCATTTTTTTTATTACGGAAATAAAACAAACAAACAAGCATGAAATATTCATGTGACCAGTCATGTATGGGTGGTTAAATGCTTTAAACAAAAGCAATGTCAGTAAAAGAAAATTGCAAGAAATGGACCAGTCAGTGCATGGCTGGTTACAGGCATTAAACAGTAGCAATGTCAGTAAATGGAACTTGCCAGAAAACGATCAGCCATTTTTTTAGTTGTGAAAGTTCATGTGACATCAATATCTATTTAACGATGAAAGCAAAGTTAAAGTCAAATACCACTCTAAAAGTAAAGAGAAAGTTATCAACCTTGGATGCATCACTATTCCACTGGAAATTTAAGTGAAAGTTAGTCAATGAAAAAAATGTCGAATTCCAGTATCTTAGCATAAGCAAAAAAAATTCAATATCTCGTTTGTCCGCCCTGGCTCTGAATGAGTGCAGCATATCGATGTAACATGCTTGTCACAAGTCGGCGAATTTGCTCGGGGGTGATGTTGTCCCATTCTTCCCGGAGATAACGCCGGACATCTCTAAGAGTGTCTCCTGGTTGAATTCTTTGATTGATCAATTTTCCTAGCTGATCCCACAAATGTTCAATCGGGTTCATGTCTGGTTAACAAGCGGGCCATGGATCCAAGAGCTGAACATTGTGGTCATCCAGAAATCTTGGACAATGTTCGCTCGATTGGGGATGCGCATTGTCATCCATGAGAGGAAACTGTTCGGATCATCTAGGAAAATCGGTCAATCAAAGAATTCAACCAAAATGTCCGTTTTGTGGTCTACATATCACCATTTTAAGCTCAGGCTGCTTGGTAACATTGTTTGATTTGCGAAAATCCTAATATATACGTGTATTCCATAAAGTTCTATTAAACAAATGTATTCAGAATGCACAGATTCTAGGTACTAGATTCTTTATTTAAAATGTACTTAAATTATCCAGTTTCACATCAGAATATCAATAATTGTCTGCTCGCGCTTCACTATTGCATTATTAATTATACCCAATTAACTATATCCTATTTATGATTTACAAAATATGAATAGTGTCCCACTTTTAGGTCTCTGCCATTTTTACCTCTACAATTTTTACCTCTGCAATTTTTGTCTCTGCCATTTTTACCTCTGCCATTTTTACCTCTGCCATTTTTACCTCTGCCATTTTACCTTTGCCATTTTTACCCATGCCATTTTTACCTCTGCCATTTTTAACTTTCCAATTTTTACCTTGGGCATTTTTACCTCTGCCATGTTTACCTTTGCCATTTTCACCTTTGCCATTTTTACCTCTGCCATTTTTACCTTTGTCATTTTTACACCGAGCCTCTTCTGACGGGTAAGTCATCACTAATACCAGATTTTTGTAGGTTCAAAGTCTTCAATTGTTTATATACTTCGTAAGGCTGTACAATAGGGCAGGATTTCTAAGATAATAAATAAGCAGGTAATTCATTACTATTTAAACTTTGTAGTCGCTTGCCACGTTCAAGAAATGCTGATTAATATAATCAGCAGTATTTTCATCATGATTAGGATCATTTTGGTCAATATTCGGAATACGGCTTGGGCTATGTTTTTTGTGAGTATTGGTCAGAATCCGAATCTGTTTGTACCATACTGCTGCATTACTAGTCTTCACATTTCTAATCCTGGTATTATAATATGCAACTTTCCTTTGTCTGATTAAGCCTATCACTTTGTTTCTTAAATAACGTCACAGACTTTGGGAGTTGTTACTGAAAGCTTGCTGTTTTTGATGTATAACATCTTGACTTCCGTATTGATCCAGGCTTATCTCTACAATGCATTCGAATCTAATTTGTCGGAACGTGAATATCTCAGTTATCGTAGTATCCAATAACATTTGACATTTCAAAGATGGATCATCTTCTCTATACATTTCTTCCCAAGTAAACTTAGTTAACCAACTACCAAAAACTCTTTTGCCACTGTCAGGAACCGGGCAAACAATTGTTTTCTTAACTCATTCAATACGATGAGCCTTTTCTGTGGGTAACCAAACACATATTTTGATAAATGAGAAAATGTTTCTTGCAGATTATTATAGCTCAAAACCAACATTATATAGGTGTTCTAAATTTCATGAGCATAGAGGCCAATGTCATAAAATGAAGAAGTAGTTAAATCCACATCATGCTGTTTACACATTTATTGACTGATATGTTGTTACCATGGCAAAACAATACCCGACACATGCAAAAGTATGTTTTGCACATCTTTACCTCATGACTTATGTATGTGGCAGACATCATGAGAAATGGGGAAAAATTATAAACTTGTTAAAACCACAATTTTTCCTCCTAATTTTCGTTATTTAATATGCCGTTACCATGGCAACACTATTTCTGAAAAAGCAAAAAAAAATTATAATAATAATTCTTATACCTCCCAACCTTAAAGCCAACACGTGTTCCAAATTTCATGAAAATCGGTAGAAAAGTGAGGAAGTAGCTCGAAATGCAATATAGGTATAAATTCTAAATATTTGTTGGCCATGATTTCTTGGATTTAAACCAGGCTTAAACTACCCCCTGCGCGAGTTTAAGTTTTTGAGGATTAATTACCACACCTAGACCAGGGTTTACCTAAACCTTACTGTCGGAGGATGAAACTCAAACTACGTTTAAAAAGAGCAGTTTATTATTATTATTATTATTATTATTAATATTATTATTATTATTATTACTCTTATCATTATTATTATTATTATCAATATTTGTTTGGCGTCACCTGTGCCTGGGAGGCGAAAAGTGAACTGAATCACTATGACCCGCAGGTCTCTCCCGATGTAACTGACTGGGGTGAATGCCGTGGACCACTATACACCGGGGTTTCCCGGTTTCACTTACACTAGGGTTAAGTTAAACTACGCCATCAGAATACGGGCTACTGCGTTTTATGGATTAAAACAAAAATCACATCATAACGAATATCAAGATGGGGGCTGAGAAAAAAAAGCCAATTTCACTGAAAGAGAAAAAAATCACGTTGCCCGCAGAAATAAAAGAGAGGGAAGATATCTTGAGATCCAAGCTTAATTCAAGGATCATGTTTCATGATAAAGAAACGGCGTGGGCGGAGATTGAAACTAAAACAATTAAGACAACTCACAGGTGTCCTAAAGTTAGGCCAAAATTGTAAGCCATATTGTATTTATGACATGCAGTTTTAAGAAGATTTACCAAGCCATTTTCCCTATATCTGTCTTAGTCGCGCAAAACTTCATAGCCAAATTCTAAGATGAAATTCTTAGCCAATTCCTTATGGAATACTCGTTTTGGCTAGGAATTTTGTCTGAGAGAAAAAATAAGACAAAATACTTAGATATTTGACTTAAAGCATATCTACCCCGTTTATGGAATACGAGCCCAGGTCTCAAAATATATGATCGAGTTCTTCATTGCAGCATATAAAGCAGGGGTGGCATATTTCCCGCTTCGGAGGCTTATTTCCCGGACGCCGGGAAATAAGCGGTATTTACCGGTATTTACCGCTTTTTTCCGGTATTTACCACTTTTCACCGGGAAATACTGGGAAATATAATTTTCCACTCAGTTTTCTATAGGGATTGTCAAATTTTGAATATAAAAAGAAAGGTGGCCAGTATGGTTGCTCGGGTGTATACCATTTGTGTGAGTGTGTGTGTTTGTTTGTGTGTGTGTTTATGTTTGTGTTTGGGTGTTATCTATATATGTTATCATGAAATGCTGGAAAAAATTAAATACTAAAAAGATCTAATTTAGATTCTTTAATTTCTCTGTCATCCTCATTGATGTCACTACATTGTATCTCTGCTATATCTTTCTTCATCATACCATCTCCTTGGTCATACATGTACATGTATATCGAGGATATCCTTGTCTCAATGTGCACCAGACGTTCTTTTGAAATTTTGTTGATCTCACTGTGACTGATTAAAAAGAGAAGAAGCTATTGGTCGCATGTCATAAGGTGGTCCAATTTCGCGAACAGGGTAAAAATGGTCAAAAATTTTATTTTTTGATATGTTATAGCTATTACCATTCTCTAAATAACGAAAAAGTTTTAAGTCTCGAATATTTTTATTTTTCCTTAAAATGACTAATTAACAGCTAATTATTACAAAGACGTCAATGTAAATGTGAATTTTGAAATGTGTTTTTCTCAAATTGGACCTGCTGCACATAAAATGGTGTCAAAAGTTAATGCAACATTGGATCACCCTAGTATTTTGCAGTTATAATCTTGAAACTTCAATAATTAAATCTGTACCCAAAATCGAATAATTATTTATTATTGTATGAATATTAATTATACTAATTAATTACCAGTATTTAATTTCACATTTTTGCCCCCATAATACCTGTCACTGTATTTATATGCTTGGCAAAATGACAAAATCATGGGTAGAAATGTTTGTTGCAATGATACACAACATTTGTACTAAAAATTAAGATTACAAATTAGATAATTAACCAAATCTCTCCAGTTTACTAATTGATTAGGTTGCAGATCAGAGCTGACATACACATGTATTCCATTGCTGCATATTTTCAAAATTGTCAAATTTTTATGACATTTAGTTGTTCCCTGCTTTAAAACACTCAGAAATATGAGGATAACAGTCATATTACATAATATAATAAGTTGTTAATTAGGTTTAATTAATATTTTATCATTTACCGCATCGACCGGCTCCGCCACCCCTGTTACTTCAAACTTAATGTCCTATAGATTTTCTTCCTGATATTGTATTGATCTAATTCATAGTAATATATTTAGCCTATAGTTCTAGCTTCAAAATGAGATATTACTCAATAAATTTGGTCAAGATGCTGTGATGTAGCAACAATTTATCAATGGCACCGTGTGGAAAATTGTTCATACGCCACCCTTTTTGCATACCCAACTTATGAAATGCGACCTATTGTAAAGGGAAACAATGGAGCATGCTCCAAGATTGATTTGTTTACAATAGCTTTCAATCAATATGAATATGACAAACTGTACAAGTTATTTATTTTACATTTCCCATTAACATGCAGTAGCTAAAAGTATGCCAATTATGTTGTTATTGAATTCATTTCATATTTCTTAACCCTAATTCCTTCGGGGGGGGGGGCATAATACCCCCCCTTGGACAATTTTCGTTGTATATCTGCTGCGCAAAATTTTTTGACCTCGCTGCTCATTGACTTTTTACTTTCAAGTCTCACACATATTTTGATACCAAATTTGTGACGCCCGGGTACACGGTGAGGACATTACGCAAAATTATGTAAGTGCATGTCAGACCCAAAATTGCTCATAAACGTGATTTCATGTACAAATCCAATGCAAATTGTGTATTTAGCCAAAATTCATAAATGTATCATTATTTCTTTTTTACTGATTAAACTTAATTAACTTTGCTTGTTTATGATCAGAATTAAGTCTGGAACGATTTCCATTGAAAAAACAATAAAAAACAAAGAAATACAAGAGAAATTAAAAAAACAATAAAATACATAAGAAATCGGTCTTGGTACCAGAATTTTCTTCATTCACAATTGTTAGGAATGCTATAAAGAATATTTTCAGCAAAAAATTGCATTCTAGACTAGTTTAGTGAATCAGAGCAAAAAGTATGATTTCATGAATAAATTAAAATAAGAATACATGTATATGAATTCAGTGAAATTTACCAATGCAACTGCGTAGATTACGTCATTCTCTACCATCATGCAAATTTTTGTGATGGCACAATTCGCGGCTGAGATCTTATCCCCCCCCCTGGAATGACAAGAATCATAATACCCTGGGAGATTTAGGGTTAAAGGAAAAAGTTAAACCCCGGGAGAAATATGTTTTAATATGATTATTCAATTTTTTGGAACATAATTTGAGTTTGTGTACGTATGTGTGGACTTATGTGTGTTTGGGTACATGTATGTACATGTATGCAGTATGGATTTTATCTGTTTGTGTGTTTCTACTATGAGTTTTGTGATTCTAATTATTTCAGAACACTTATTTTCACTTGTTGAGGTTAAAAACAACTAAAATTATTGAAAAAAAAATATAAATCATATTTCCCGTTTTTTACATATTTACCGGACGCCCATCTTATTTACCGGACGGTATTTACCGGTATTTACCACCGGTAATTACCGCTACCGGTATTTACCGCCCAACCCTGATATAAAGAGTAATCTAGGTTATTTTAAAAACGAAAGGGGTGATAAAATTTATCCCAAAGCCCACGCTTTTTAATAATTGGAGACCATTATCTTTGAAAATGTTGATGCAAACATTCTCTCCAAATGTTTAGCCAAAAGAATTTCTTAAGTAAAAGGAAACCTCTGTGACTGTCAACAGACGGCATTTGTAAAGGGTAGATGCATTGGTGAACGATTCGATTAATATCAGACTTAAGACTGTCAAGGCATAATTATGGCGTTATATTTTCATATATTTATTTGTATTTGGTCACTAATGATACAAGTCCGGTTAGCATAAACAGGCAATGTGTATTGAATACCAAATACATACTAATTAATAATAAGTGAATGTACTGCAGTGCCCTTCATAGAGCAGGCTATCAAATAATCATCAGTTATTAAAAAGTGCAGGAGTTTTTTATTTCGATTATTGGAATGGAAAGGTGTTAAAATTATTATTTGATAAAATACATGGCAGTAATCGAGTCAGTAAAGAAAGAATGGAAATGTGAATTGCATCCTTTCATATTACAAATGTTCTGGTGTAAAATAATTAATATCAGTGACAAAAAAGTGACTTCAGCATTATTAATGTGAAATCCGAAGCAATGTGCAAGAAACTTTCGTCTGGGTTTACAGCCAGACCAGTAAGTGAACAATTATTTACTACAACCTTTGATATTCAAGATTATGGCTGGTCTCAAATTTAAACCGTTTAAGCGCACAATAGATGCAACAATGGGAGTTTTTCAATTGAAACTAACTCATAATATACTGCATACTAATCATAAATTGTTGAAGATGAAAGTAGTCTCCTTACAATCTAGCACAGCACATTCTGTTATTCAAATTTAGAGGCATCTGTTCATTTGTTTTATGACTGTAAAGTTATTCTAATCTTTGACGGGAATTTATTTGTAAGATTAGAAAGAATTTTGATGTTAAATTTAATTTAAATGTTAGTAAGAAAATTATGATACTTGGATTCACTATAAACTGGAAAGGCCCACACAAAATACTAATAAACTATTTGTAATGTTCAAACGATATGTTTACGTAACACACAACCAAGTATAAGGGGGCTAAAACTTTTCATTTTTAATACTAAAGTAATTTACACTAAAGGCGAAAACCTCGGCCATAAAATTTTGTGTTGGAAAGGAGAAGGAAAAAAGAAGAAAATAGTGAAAGTTTGAACGAAATCGGAAAAGCAATATTAAAGCTACAGCTCCTTTAAAGTTGAGATCACAACTACTATGTAGATTTCATATTGGCAACTGGGTAAGTGAATTATAACAAAGGGTAAGGACAACTATCCAATGGAATGTACTTTATTATCAGGGATTTGTGGTTTTATCTTAAGTACCCATTCCCCAGTTTTATACCCTCATGAAAGAAAAATCCAATTTTTCGGGAAAAATGACATTTTAGCAACAATATTTATTGGAATACATTGACGAGTAGTCCTTGCCTTACATTACTGTGACATCCCATACGCAGCCTGTTTGAAGACTCCATGGGATTAGTGATTATCAATATATACAACATTGAAAAACTATTTCCCTTCTTTCTTATTGTATGTCCAATATTTTTCAAACTTTACACTAATAACTTGTCTGATTTTTCTTTTACTTATAAAACCAAGTTTTTTTTATTGGATTCCCCTTTAATATTTCAAAATAGAGGCATATTGAAGGAATGCACTATACAAAATGGACCCCTGTTGAAAAAATACTTTGATTATATCCATGATATACAGATAAATTGCTTTTTACCCACTTTTCATGTAATATGTTTTTTTTTTTTTTATCCAACTCCATTGTTAATGTGACTGATATTCCCCTTTCCCCCTGTTCATCCATACTATGAACGAATAAAAAATAAAGTTATTATATATATTGTTTTCTAGGGTGAGGTTGTTTTAATACTATTTAATTTTTTTTCCTCCCTAATATATTTTAAATTCTGACTCTTAATCAGTTGGTGATTTTTATCTGATATATGAGTTATGAAATATTCCGCTTACAAAATAAACGACAAAATCACGTATTTTTAAACTAAATTGTCGGATACAAGAATTTGTCATCATTCAGTAAAATTGATAGTTTCTTATTGTACGGCCGGTAGAAGTCGTCCAATATCCTTTTCGTCTTAGGCCAAACGTGCTTCTTTCCTCTATTTACGTTGCGACTAGGTGCTTTAATAATTGTGTGCTCTTCCTCTCCATTAAGTTTTCCTGTAAATAAACGAAATAACAAGTCAGGTTAATTGAAATTAGTTGAAATAACCAGTAATTGCATTTTGTATTCCCCATTTCAACGAATTATGAAGGAATTTAAAATAATAACCTTTGTGGCAACGATCTCAAGAATGGTTCGAACAGAATGAAACAAATAGACAAATGTGTCAAAATAGCTCTGAAAAAAGGGGGTATTGGAATTCTATAAAAGTCTGGTCCCCCCCCCCAAAAAAAAGGAGTAATGCCATGTCCCTGGCTTTTGTGTGAGCGATCGTCAAAATCCCAGAGTTTTTCTCGGCTAAAAGATTATTATATGACCAGACCCAACACTTGATGTATGATAATATGGTGACATTTAAACAAAGTTTAAAAAAAAAGTCAATTGAAACATTGATTTAGGAGAAAACGAAACAAAATATTGATTTATGAAGGTTTATGAAGTGTAATATGCAACCCTTTATCGTCATCATTTTAATTTCTACTCTCTAAAGTCGTTTTAAAATCTCCTTGATAGTGAAGGCAATGCAGCAACTAACAGGTCGGTCCGATCAGTTTTGTTAATGTAACTGGCAGCTTTCCCGCCCTATCCCTTTATTTTTTCCTCAAAACATCTGATATTGCTTTACATACTCCGTTTACATTTTCTATTACCAATGGTTGGATTTAGTAAAGGAAAAGCATCCACTTTCAAAAAAGAGATACATTTTTAGAGGAATAAAGCATTCTTATCGGCAGTTTTAATTATCACATTTTTTGCTTATTCCTATTTTATTTCAGTATTTTGCTCAGCAAATTATGCTCTATTTATAAAACTATAAATACTTTCAGCCCAGACAATCCCTTTGATAATAATATGAAGAAGATGAAGGAGAAAAAAATGATAATTATAATTACAATAACAATAACAATTGTGATAATAATGATTATGATAATAGTAATACTAATAATGATAATAATAATAACAATAATATATGAATAAATAAATAAATAAATAATGAATGTGAGTATTGCAGTGCTCAGACGACAGTTGGGAATGAGAGCTTTCTTTACTCATATATTTATAACTAGAATAATTTTGTAAGAATGCTAAAAACAAAGTATAAGACCTTCCCCCCCAAAAAAAAAAAAAAAATAAAATCCCCCCAAATCGTGCACATTTTCAGGCAGAAAAAAAAGGGAAAGTTAACCTTGGCCATAAAATGTGTTGCGAGGGAGAAAAATATATTAAACAGAATGGTGAAAGTTTGAAAGAAATCGGACAAGAAATAAGAAAGTTATTGCTGTTTTAAAATTGAGATCACTAATACTATGTAGATTTCAAATTGGCAACTGGGTAAGTAAATTATGACAAGAAGCAAGGACAACTTTCCCATAGGCCATGTACTTTATTATCAGGGATTTGTGGTTTTCTCCCAAGTACCCATTACCCTGGGGCTGTAATCTCAATATAACCCAGGTAGTATATTGTTTTATGTCCTCATGACAGAAAAATATAATTTGAAATAAAGCTTTTGGGAAAAATGATAATTTAGCATTAATATGCATTGGAGTACATGGAAGAGTAGTCCTTGCCTTACATCACTATGACATCCCATATGTGGCCAATTTGAAGTCTCCATGGGTATAGTGATTACCAATATTTACAACTTTTAAAAATTCTTAACTTTCTTGTTGTTTGTCCAATATTGTTCAAACTTTCAGCTATCAACTTGTCTGATTTTTCTTTTCCTTATAAAAACAAGTTTTTATTTGGGTTGGATTCTCCTTTATGACAAGAACACCACCATACCGGCCTGCAAAAGACCCGATCGATAGCTCATGAATATTCATGTAACAATAGCGAATGGGCGAGTAGTGTTGGGTGAAGTACATCTTACCGCTTTGTCATTGGTCAATTCCGAGCTTAATCCCTTCACACATTCGACTTTTTTCTGCCCATAGAAGTACGTGTATTGCTACACACAACCGTTATATCACACGTGTCTATAGGGGAAATCTTGATTCAGATCGTGTCAATATCCGAAATCAACTCTTCAAAATAATGATGCAAAAATACAATTTTACTCAAAAAAGTCTATGAAAATATCTATTTTTTTAAATGATAAATTGAATTGTGAATTGATTGCCAGTCTAAAAACATAAAAACACAGAATATGGTGTTGATTTTCTGGGTGTAAAATTGGTAAACCAAAAAAAGTTATTGGGCACGTATAAGCGCCAATGGCACAAGTGGGCTAAGGGCACGCATAGCTGACAATGGCATTTAAAGAGTTGAACAACACACAAAAATGGCCAGGGTAATTTTGGGATCCAATTTAAGAACTCCTACCCAAATTAATTTAAACAAACTGAAATTCCCATCGAAGATAGATGGAAATATTCAAAATATAAAATGACATTTTTTTAATTTCTTAATCAAAACCCAGCCTACATGTCTTTGTTGAGTATCTTTAAAAAATCTGAAACTGTACATGGTATTCGTACTGGTAGTGCACAAAGCACAGGATTGATTTTGCTTAGAGTTCGAAGAGAAATGGGCAAACAATTTTTCTTCTTTTGCTGGTGCATTCATTTGGAATAATCTACCTATTTTTTTAAAGAAATGCTCAATCCGAATCCTCATTTACTCATTTGTTTTGGCGTTATAATAGTCTTTCTTTATAAACTGGCCCCTTGTGTTGTTCTTTTCTTTACATTTTGTTTGTCTCCAATTACACTGTACACATTTTATACTCATGTTTGTTATATGTTTGTTTTTTTTGTTGTAGGGTCTCCAAGGACAACAGTATATCAATTACTGATGGGGCCTCTATACTAAAAATACTTATAGATAAATAGATAAATGCATCAATTACTAAATAAGTCTTAACGGGGGGGGGGGCAATATGGATGTATACCAAATGGTCATTTGATAATATATCCCTATAGCTATGGATTGTGTTTCTACACGTTAGGGATTATGAAGTATGAATTGAAAAGCTTCAAAATGAGCAAAAAAAAAAAAGGGTTTGTAATTCTGAGTTTGGGCATTATTTTTTTCCAACTCCAAATTTTACACAATGCATCTTTGATATTATTCATTAGATCATTTAATTCTCTTTAAAGTGATACCATTAGTGTTATTATCATGCCATTAAGAAAATAGCATGATTCAAAAGTGTTGGATGAGGTCTGAATTGAAAAGCTGCAAAACGAGCAGAAATAGTCATAAAGGGGCAATACAGAACATGATTCTTTTGTCTGTGTCAATAGAGATGAAAATCCATTCAAATCAAGCCCCTGCATCTTTTTCGGTGGTTTATGCATTGTTTGAGTATAGGTTTGAAATACCCATGCATGTTTGTTTGTTATGTGTCTGCTTGTGGCTTGTGCAGAGGTGTGTTCGATTCAATGTTAAAGTTGTTGTCAAGGCGCATGAAAACAAAATAAACTGCTAGGAAACTCATTCATCACCAAAGAAATAAAAAAGTGGCTTTCAATATTGTGTCATTTTACAAACTTTGAATTTTGACCTTGCCCCACAGTTCACACTGCACCGCCATGTGAAGAATAATCATATCTTGTAGGGTATCATTTTAAAGGGAAATAAATGATCTATTCATTAATATTAATTACACATCGATATATACTGATACCAAGGAGAAATTGTCGATCAAAGTGAAAGAAATGTTCATGTTGATGTTAAGGTGCATGAAATAAAAGAAAACCCTGAAAAACTCACTCATCATCACGGAATAAAAGAACAGCGACTTTCAATATTGTGTCATTTTGCAACTTTTGAATTTTGACCTTGCCCTACATTTCAAGGCACTGCACCTGCTTGTGAACCGTAATCATATCATGTAGGGTATCGTTTTAAAGAAAATTGAATGATCTATTCATTAATATCAATTACAAAATGATATTTACTAAGATCGAGGAGGGATTATCGATCAAAGTCAGATTTTCAAACTTTTTTGTGGAGTTTAGATAGATATATAGATAGATAGATAGATAGAAAGAAAGATAGATAGATAAATAGAGGGGCAAAAGGGGAAATAAATGAAGAAACTTCAAAAGGGGTTCCAGCAATTTGATGAAAATAGTAATATCCCTTCTGCTTTTCCTGTTTTTTTGTCCTCCCCTTCAATCACTTTAGCTCCCTTTTGTTACTTTTCTCCCCTCCATCTTATTTTTCTTTCCTGTCCCCTCCCCTTTTTAATTTCCTCTCCCTAATTCATCTCTTTTTTTTCTCTTTTCCCATCCTTTTTTGTCGTCATCTTCCCATTTTCTCACTTTAAAACCTTTCCTTTCCCATCCAATGTATTTCCTACATTAAAAACATTTCCCCTCCCTTTTCCTTATCGTTCTCCTTCTTTCTTTGTTTTGCTCTCCACCCTCCCTCTATTCTCTCTCACCTTCGCCTTTTCTTCCTTTCTATTTCTCTCTCTCCTTTCTTCATCTCTTTATCAAGATCCCCCTTCCTTATCATCCCTTCTTAATTTCGACCTTCTTCTTCATCCCTTCTTCTTTTAAATTTTCTGTGCCCCCCCCCCTTGCCATCTGTCTCCTCTTTTGGTTTTTTCGCCCCTCTATTATATCCTTCTCTTCTTTTCCCCTTCCTTCACGTTTTATACTTCTCTATCTATTTCCTTCTCCTTTTCCCTCCATCCCTTCTTCTTCGCTTTTTTCTATCACTATCCCTTATCTGCATCTCACGGATCCACGCGAAAAAAATATCAACAAATTTCAGAACCGCATTTACGATCACCATCAACGATGTCAATGAATGAAAGAACGGACGGCCAAGGGAAAATATAAATAGGAAAAGGGCCCTGTACGCCGAGGTCAGTGTGTATCCGAGCACAATAAGTTATTTGGTGAAAAAAATGAAATTCCAGTTATCACCCCAAAGTTGTTAAATCTTTATGAGACATTTTATCCACAATGAATGTTGAGAAAAACGGTCTTGAAAACCTATGCTTGATGTGGGAATAAATCACATATAGCTTTGAACGAATGTGTCAATTAAGACCTCTTGCTTCGACTAAGAATGCACAGGTGAATACCCTAGGGAAAACACCCTAGACCACATACACCCTACGGTATCAACTGCAGGCATATGCCTTCGTCCGCTCCCCTCAAATGTCCGCTAAGGGCTTCCACGTTCACCCTAGGGCGCGCCGTGACGTTTCCAGCAGCCGGCACTGTAAGCTGTTGAACATGGAAGCAGTACACGGAATTCTGCTAATCATTTATCACCTGCGGAGCTGATTCAACACGTGGAAGACCATATTACAGAAATCAACTAACAACTCACTGATTTGCAACGGACATCAGGGTCTCCACTGCTATGTCGTCACCCACAGCAGAGCACTCCGCTCTTCCAAAATTCTGGTGAAACAGGAATTGCTAGCCTGCCTTCGACTGGCGTTACGATATCGGCTATGGATTAAGGAATGCGAAAAGCAGAACCATCTCTTCAAACAAAAAGGCTGATCAGAGGAGCACTGCACCAGAGATTGCGGATGACTCAAAAACTCCTATCTGTTATCCACACATGCCTACGACGTCTGACCACACAGTAAAGGGAATTCGGCAGAGCCCACGAGTCAATGCGCCCCTCCCCCGCTTCCCTTTTCTGGGTTATCTAGTTGTCAGATGTACCAGCAGTTTCCAATTCGGGATGAGACTGCCTCAGCACACTATTAATTCCTTGCCCGAATGGGCGACCACAATGGTAGATTAAATAATCGACCATTTTTCAAAGGACCAACAGATGACAGTAATACAAAACCTTGCATATTACCAGTTCGCTTAGGCCGGAAGAGTCCAATCCTTAATTACTTGGAGCATTTCGAGTCATGTGCTGTCGTTAACAACTGGACGGACTGACAGGCATCACATTTCCTGGCAGCTCGTTTGATGGGACCGGCACTGAAACTCTTGGCGAAGCATGGTGAGATGGAACTGCCATATCAGGAGTTTGTCAACAGACTTAAACAACGTTTCGGTCCTTCAGGGAAGGGAAAGCTGGTGTATTTCTAGCAGAGCTAAGGACACGACGTGGGAAGCCACAAGGGAACTCCAAGAACTTGGGCAAAGCAACTGAGACCTGTTATAAAAAAAAATGGATGGCCTATCAAAAGTTTGGCCTAGATTGTCAAAACAAACTAGCTCAAAGTCATTTCACGGATGCTTTGGTGAACCCGCCGATTCTAGGTCTGATTCGAGCTCAACCATGTACCTTGATGAGGCCATACAGGTTTCTCTTAACACAGAGGTATTTTTTCAAGATGGAGTCAGAACGGAGCGAATTCAAACAGTCACGCCATCACAGTCGGGCACTGACAAGCAATGAATAGTCACAGAGCACTACAAGCCCCAACACAGCTGAAGTCATCAGAAAGATGAAAAAGATGCTAGCTGAACTTACAGCTAAGTTGGATTTGCTGACCAAACATGTAACCGGTGCATCACATGGATGCAACGCTGTACCATAGCTTCAGAAGAGACGAAAGTCTGAGGGAGTTTGTCATAACTGTGGACAACAGGAACATTTCGCCCGAACGCTGTGCCTTGTAATGTGCAGCAAGGTCAAAATTAAAAAAAGTTGCAAAATTACACAATATTTAAAGTCACTGTTCATTTTCCATGATGATGAGTGGGTTTCTCAGTGTCTTTAGTTTTTACTTTGATCTATGATCCCTCCTCGTTTTCAGAAATATCAATTTGAAGTTGATATCAATGGAGAGAATATTAAACTCTCTTAGAATTATACCCTACATGATACGATTATGGTTCACATGGAGGTGCAGTAATTTGGTATGTGGGGCCAGGTCAAAATTCAAACGTTAGAAAATGGCACAATGTTGAAAGTCACTGTTCTTTTTTCTGTGGTGATGAGTGAATTTTTCAGGGATTTCTTTTGTTTTCATGCACCTTAACATCAACATTAATATGGAATCAAACACACCTCTGCACAAGCAGAGGCAAACACATTACAAACAAACATGCATGGGTATTTCAAACCGTGTTGTCTTACCGGACCATCACCACACAAACCACAATAAAACATAAAAAATGAATAAGCAAGGGCTTGATTTAAATGGATTTTCATCTCTATTGACAGCGACAAGAGAATTGTGTTCTGTTTTGACCTTCGTGACTATTTCTGCTCGTTTGGCATCTTTTCAATTAAGACTTCATCCAACTTTTTTTAATCCTGCTCTTGCGTAACGGCATGATCATGACAAGTATGGTTTCATTTTAAACAGAATTGAATGATCTGTTGAATAATATCAAATATGCATTGTGTAAAATTAGGAATTGGATAAATTATTGGCCAAACTGAGATTTCCAATCTTTTCAGTTTTTGCTTGTTTTTAAGCTTTTCAATCCAGTCCTCATCCAACACTTTGAACCTTGCTGTATTTCGATAGCATGATCATAACAAGCACGGTATAATTTTAAAGAAAATTAAATTATATTTTGAATTATAACCCTAACCCAATGTTGTCAAATATACATTGTGCTTAAATGGAAGTTGGGAGAAATTAATGGCCAAACTCAGATTTTCCAAACGTTTTGGAGGGGTTTATATACATACATATAAACTAGAATGAAATAAACCATAAAAAAGACAACCAGTTGAATTTAATTTTGTCAATTGACATACTTGACTATCATACGATTCAGAGATGTTTCCTGGAATCAAACCCGTGAGAATTAAATTCGAGTCGTTTGGATTTTGAATTTAGCCATCATTTAGGGTCAAAATGAAAAAAAAAAACATACATAAGCTTGTTTCACTCTGACTCCCGTAGAGCAAATATGAAGTCAGGAGCATGTAACAATGATTGAAGAATATTTCGTGCAATCTATAACTCACTCTCCTCAATTCTAATTATTTTATTAATCACATGATCATGTATACTACACAACTCTTCAAAATTTGCCAATGGATGTCGATGGTTGAGTGAGCATAATTTTTGTGACGTACCATCTAAAATGTTTGTTGTAGTGTGCACTATTACTTATCAAAACATGTTTGAATTGGAAAATGTAAGTGGCTCCCCTCCTCTAATTTCTCGGCCCCTTCTTATTTTAAAATTTTGGATTCTCCACTAATTTGTCCATGCGAATACATTTATGAATTATAGTGTACTTATGATATTTGGAAATCGTACTTTTGTTTTCGTTAATTGTTCATTGAACCGCGAATTGAATAATAATAATAATAATATATGCGATTGGTAATGCGCCTAATCCACTCGCCAGAGTGCCCAAGGCGTAGTGAACGAAGAAAGAAAGAACGAAAGAGGAAAGGAACCAATAAAATATATTGTTAAAGATACTCTTTCTAAAATAACTGTCATCAGATTTGATCATTTTTTTACCGATAGGAATATGTGAAATATCAAATTATATATTTTTTTAATGTTTATATTCAACCGTGAAATTTAGTGAAAAAAAGTTGTGCCATATATTAGAAAATACAATTAACAAGCCTCCCGGCTATTTTTCATGATGAGAATGTGGAATTACTTTAAAAACAGTGGAAGTAAAGTCCTAATATTTGTCGTGTGACAATCAAAGCGTGACATTTCTTTTCCTTCTGGTGGTGCTCACTGAAGCATGATGTAAGCCGCAGTCCGTGTAAAATCATCTACACGCTCATGTGAAATAATGATTAATTTCGCAATAGTCCGGAAACTATGGATGCTTATACATAGACGGACTTACTTTTGGTTTGTATAGGTTTTACTTACTCAATTCAAGAAACTGAATTATCCGTCTATAAACAGAAAGGGAATCTGCTTCCCAATCTTCCAGGCGTATGATGAGCAAACCATCACGTGAGAAAGCTTTTATCCAATCAAGAGCATACACGCAGTAGAGGCCTACTTGAAGCTTAGGTATGACATGGTACGGCTGGATTAAAAACAAAAGAGTGAAAAGGTGTATTGTTAATTTAATTTAACCAAAAAACAAAATCAATCACACGCCTTAAAATGAAATGTTAAATCCAAAACTTTTAAAATTGCTCTAATAGAAAAACGTTAGTTTACCCGTATTAATGGTAGAAAAAAAATGGTTAATAGATATTTTTCAGGATAAAAAATGCTGATTTGAAAGATCGTAATCTTGCTGGATTAACCAATCTAAAAAGCGTAGGTTGAAATGAACAATGTGATTGGTCCGATTGATAGTCTACGTCACAACATCGATAGCGTCGCTTCGCGAGAAACATGGGAGCTGCAGCTAAGCTAGCGTAGCTGATGGGAGCCTCCTGAAAATATTCTGGCATTTTTCCAAAGAGGTAAGTTTTACTTCATTCTTTATAAATTCATTGCAATGATAGTTATGTAGCATCCTGATCAGGAAATTGGTAATATATGTGGGCAAGAAGTAACAAATACAACTTTATGGGGATTTTATTCATGTGCACGAAGAAGGCCTGTTACAACCGATAATGTCGCACCAACGCATAATGTCGCAGCAACGCATAATGTCGCAATCTGCGACATTATGCCAAGAGCGTCCGACGCATAATGTCGCAGTCAACGCATAATGTCGCAGCAAATCGTTAACGCATAATGTCACATGTCGCAACGCATAATGTCACAGCGGTATTTTCTTCAGGACTTGAGCTACAGATAAGATATAAAACATGCTTTTACTTAGTATTTTGAGACACGAAAAAGAGAATGAAATTATTTTGAAATCAGGATTACTCTTTGTATGGATATTTGTCGCTTTATTGCCATTTCGTCTACTGCCTTTTCCCCACTTTCGCATGGTCTGATATCATTTTCGTCTACCATTAGTTAGTCAACTATAACATAGTCCAATAACCATTTTGTCTAATTACCATCTCGTCTAATAGCCAGTTGGTATAATAGCCGTTGTGTTTATTATCATTTAGTCTAATTGTATTTTTTTTCAGTTGGTCCAATATCCATTTTGTCCAATATCATTACGTCTATTACCTTTTGGTCTAATGACCAATTGGTCTAATAACCACTTGGTGTACTCTCATTTTCGTCCATGTTCCATTTGGTCTAACTTCAGTTGGTTTGCTATCACTTTGTCTAAACCCATTTCGGCTAACAATCATTTGGTATCGTTGCCATGGGTCCAATCACCATTAGGTCCTATCACCGGTTCTAGGACAATTACCCCCCCCCCCCAGAAAATCACCTTCCGGACAACAACCTCTTAACATTTAGCCTCCGAGGACAATCCCCCCCCCGGATAATTACCCCCGAGGACAATTACCCCTGGACAATCATCCCCTCGACAATTATTTCACAGACAATTACCCCCCCCCAGCAAATGCCCCCGAGGACAATGATTCCCCAGACAGTTACCGCCAAACAATTACCCCCGGAAAATCCCCCCACCTTCTCTCTGGCATCGAATCAAGCGTGACCCCAGGGGAGAAGGGGGCACTCGACCAAAAAAGTGGTAGGGGTGTGCCGCGGGCGAGACAAAAAACGGGGTCCTTGGAATGGATCGCTAGCTTGTCAGTGCTGATGCATCCCTGTGGAACTGACATGCGTGCATGATGTAGCTCGCCCGGCGGCACGTCCGCCGGGTGCACTCGCGCAGAGGTGATGATCGGACAGCGCTCTGCAGCTCATTGTAGCAGATCAATGTGACCGGAATGGCGTAACGAAAAATATGACAAGCTTTGGAGCGGATTTCTGTCTTCTTTTTTCTCGATAAGAAGGAAATGTTTTGCCTTGGAGCGGCTTTATTTGTTCTTTTTCTCAATAAGACAAAGATGCTATGCCTTGGAACGGAAATTTGAGTGTAAAAATGGGGGTCCACTCCGCTGCTTATTATCATATACTGAGTGCCCCCCCCCCGGGCGTGAACCATTATAATGGTCTGGGTCGGTGGCACAGGTTTTCAATATATTTTCTACTTTATCTTATGTTAATAACTTTCTCTCTTATATCGCTCTTTCTCCCTTTTCTCTCTCCCTCTCTCTCATTTTCTTCTTTTTCATTTTTTCATTTTTTCTTCCTTTTCCGCCTTCTTTCTTTTTGTTTAGCAATGCCTTCTGCATCATGAAAAATGGGGGTGGGGGCTTGCGCTTTATAGCTACGCATATGTACATCAGAAATGTGTAAACTGGCCCACATACTAAGTTTTCATAGAGCAATTGAACATTCATGAGAAGACACGATTAGACATAATAATCACAAATGCCTAATTTCTCTGATTCCAACTGATCTGATTTTTTCTTGATTTATTTGGGGTTTAATTTCAGGAAAATAGATAAAACATTAAAGACACCTTCACAGGTAGAAATATTGAAAGTCGGTAACGCAAACCATCAACACTACTATTGACAAGAAGAACCTATAAACCTGTTATTTCAAAACAATTCATCTATCAAGAAGCTAAGAATTATGAAACAATTGGTGCACATTCCAGATTAAGATGTGGCTTTAGTTTTAATTCTTTAAGCGCCATTGGCAGCTATTTGTGACCATAGGCCACTCTTGCCGGTGGCAGCTATTTGTGCCCAAGTAACTTTTTTTTTAAACCAATTTTACAGCCAGAAAATCACCACCATATTCTGTGTATTTTATGTTGTTATACTGCCAAGGAATTCACAATTCATTTTATCATATGAAAAATAGTGGTTTACATAGACATTTTTTGAGCAAAATTGTATTTTTGCATCATTATTTTGAAGAGGTGATTTTGGATATTGCCGCGATCTGAATCCGGATTTTCCCTATAGAAACGTGTGATATAACGGTTGTGTGTAGCAATACACGTACTTCTATGGGCAGAGCAAAGGCGAGTGTGCGAAGGCATTCAGCTCGGAATTGACCAATGACAGAGCGGTACGATGTTCCTCACCCAGCACTACTCGCCCATTCGCTATTGTTACATGAATATTCATGAGCTATCGCTTTGGTCTTTTGCAGGCCGGTATGGTAGTATTCTCGTGTCAAGGCTTTTTTGTGCCTGCAAATGTGCACGGTTTGGGGGAGATTTTTTTTTTTTGGGGGGGGAGGTTTTATACTTTGTTTTTTTGCATTCTCACAAAATTGTTCTCGTTATGAATATATGAGTAAAGAAGGCTGTCATTTCCCACTCTCGTCGCACTGCAATCACCATACTCATTGTTTATTTATTCATTTATTATTGTTATTATTATTATATAATATAATATAACCTTTGCGATATGAATTTTGTGTACACCTACAAAATATCTACACCTTGGTCGAACCGGATTTATGCAACTGGTCGACATGATCTGATGTCACCTAAAAAAATACGTTTGTCAATTATGCCAGTGCATATTTATTTCAATGATGACATTTGTTTTATTGCTGGAAGAAGTATAATACTCAAGAAAGAAAGTATACGTTTTGTTTTTAACTGTCAGGTTCAGATCTGCAGAAGGGGAAAGAGTGTGATGGAGAGGCGCTATAGTGCCTACAAAAAATGAAGCATGCACACTTGACAGTTTGTATCAACATGGGAGTTACATAATATAATTGCATACATTCTCATGATGAAATCTGAAAGCTTCTACGACAAAAAAAGATTATTCATGTTCCTCCTTTGCTCCTTTTCGTCGCATACAGGGTTATAAGCCGGTTTTTCTAAATCCAACAACACCAAATTACGTACAAAGTTCGGTGGAAAAAAAACATCAAATTTGCAGCAGTTACGGAAAGAAACCTTAATATTATTTTGATCATCAGCAAAATATATGTTATCAATGCGACAAGGGCGAAATAAAAAGTATGATGTGTGTGATCTTTTATTTACAAAATTCTGTGAATGTCATGCATTTTTCGCAATGCGTTTTTTGTTTTCATTCTTCCTAATTTGTTTATTAGCGAGAAATACTTCATATTAATCAATGTATCATTTCTTCCGATGATCCGTTTTCTTTTGATTCTCCCTTTTTGCCAGCAAAAAGATGATGGGTAAATACCCCTACACGCTGAGCTCATATGTCAAATCTGATATCATATACTACTAAATGAAAAAAATGAATCAAGCAAATGTGATAACAACACCGAATTACGAACCAAGTTTGGTGGAAAAAATAAACATCAAATTTGCATCGGTTACGGAAAGAAACCTAAATATTATTTTGATCATCAACAAAATATATGTTGTCAATGCGGCAAGGGCGAAATAAAAAGTATGATGTGTGTGATCTTTTATTTACAAGATTCTGTGAATTTCATGCATTTTCCGCAATGCGTTTTTTTTCATTCTTCCTCATTTGTTTATTAGCGAGAAATAATTCATATTAATCAATGTATCATTTCTTCCGATGATCCGCTTTCTTTTGATTCTCCCTTTTTGCCAGCAAAAAGATGATGGGTAAATACCCCTACACGCTGAGCTCATATGTCAAATCTGATATCATATACTACTAAATGAAAAAAATGAATCAAGCAAATGTGATAACAACACCAAATAACGAACCAAGTTTGGTGGAAAAAATAAACATCAAATTTGCATCGGTAACGGAAAGAAACCTAAATATTATTTTGATCATCAACAAAATATATGTTGTCAATGTGGCAAGGGCGAAATTAAAAATATGATGGGTGTAAGGAAGATAAAAAAACAAAAGATAAATGTGAGTGAGCGAATCAAGCGAGTAAACGCACTTTTCATGATCTTTTATTTACAAAATTCTGTGAATGTCATGTATTTTCCGTAATGCGTTTTTTATTCTTCCTCATTTGTTTTATTAGCAAGAAATAATTTATATCAATCAATGTATCATTTCTTCCGATAATACGCTTTCTTTTGTTTCTCTTTTTTTTGCAAGCAAAAAGATAATGGGTACATATCCCTACACGCTGAGCTCATATGGCAAATCTGGTAGCATAAACTGGATTACTACGAAATGAAAAAAAATATATATATATCAAGCAAATTTGATAATTGAAAATGTTAAATGTGCTAACATATCGAGTATGTTGATTGTGCATAAGTCCTACCGCATGAATAAAATATTGACAATGCGCGTTATAAAGAAGTTTAGTGGTGTCACTTATATATAATTTGAACAGCAAATGAAAAATGATGTCCATTTCATTTTTTTTTCAGGAAAGGGGAAGTAAAATTAATTTTTACTACATTGATAGTTTCAATGACGGGGTAATTATCGATATCACAAATAAGAGGTGTAGTAAATATAATCTCTGATATTGTCGAAAGCAATATCTTACTTTTCCGATAGATGATCCATTACAAACATTTTATTTGAATAAACAAAGGTTCAACAAATGATAAAGATCTAATTTCTACAAATTGTTAGTAATTTCTACCTTCACATCCCATCGCTTCGTTATTTCTTTTCCCTCTTTTATCTTTCAATTTTCTGTATGTTTGATTTGTCAAGGATTATAGCCTATACATTTCTTCAATCTTAAATTTCATCTTTATCCTTTATTTCTAAATATGCAAAATAGGCTTCAGCTACAAGTTGATTTAATTATTTTAAACTATTTTTCTTTGTGCTTTTGATAAGTGGAAGTAACGATGCCAGTGTTTGTGGTGGTCGTGGTGGTGGAGGTGTGCTGTTTCCCCCTTGATTTCTTGTTATCATTCTCGACATTATCCATGACATCTTTACCATCATCCCTATCATCATCATTTAGATTACAGGAAATTTGAAGCATATTGTTGATGCTAAATGTCTTAAAGTCGAAACAAATATTTGAATAGAAATTATGCATTTTAATGGCAATAAGTCAATGGAAGGTGTTGGGGAAAGCGACAGAGGAATTTTAATCTTGATCTCAACGGAGAGAAAAGCTATTGTTCGTATCGGAACCTTTGAAAGTATTCAATTGTCAAATCAAAAGACGCGCGCGTGGCCCAATTTCTATGAACATCCTGTGCTAAATTACTTTCCTCGATAATAGGTCAGGAGGGAGCGCGGATTAGACATTCCTCATAAAAGGGAGTCTGGGCATCTATTGTTCATGACTTGGTGGCATGAACAATAACGTGTAGTCGCTATCAGACAGGTGGCTACTTTGGTCGAACATTATTCTTTTTAATGCCGAAACAGATATAATGAATATTTCACCCCCATCATGAAATGTCCACAGAGTGAATTCTACATGTTATGTTTATCGTTCTTTCACTGTTCAGCTACGATTTTATATCAAATAGTGATCCCATAGGGCTTCAAATACAGAACAAATACAGAACAAATAGGCTTATACCCCTTTCATAAACCCAATTATGCGGCTAATAGCAGCATAATTTGGTCGTAAAATTGGAAGAGGACCAGAGTTATCCGCATTATTTTGATGCTGCTATTATCCGCATAATAGCAGCATCAGGACAAGATTTTGAGTTTGTGAACGCATTTCCAAATAATGCGGATAATTGCCATGGTACGGTCAGAAGGTCACCCTTTTCAAACGCAACCGCATCGGAGGGGGTGTGTGCGGTTTCCATGACGATTATCCTCCTTTTTCAGGACGGGCACTCGTAAAAATAATGCGGATTATTTCCGGAGTTTATGAACGCAATTTTTATTGAATTATCCGCATAGGTTTATGAAAGGGGTATTAGTATTGAATCTGTCCGATCCCTCTTTATCTATATTTCAATATATCATCTTTAGTTTTCTATATTTTGTCTCCTTGTGACTGGCAATGCTTTTGTTACAGTATGAAAGCCCGTATGTACGACGAATAGACCCTGACAAAATATGACCAAACTTTACACTGATTCATGCTATAGAACGATAGTTGAGGGTCGCAAATGTTTGTTGCCGACACTGGATAGAAATCGCCTACATTATCCAAAACAGTATATAGTTGAGTGCATCGAACACCACAAATCGTATCCAGGTTACGATTTTTATAAAGCATGTTTTGCATTACGACAATATTGGCAAGAATAGAAATGACATAAAATTTACTCTGCACCAATAATTTTGTTGCGGAATACCGCGCATTCTAAATAAACAAGGGTCTTGTTTTGAAGACTACACGAATGTAAGGGTACGGTTGGCTGCACTGTGAAGATACATGGCTCTAATATATTATTGTGTGTGTTTGCGTGGGGATCGCAGCTGTGCTGTGATTGGTCACTTGATCGACGACAATGCCCTTTTTTGGAAAAGGATGGTTTCAATTGTGTGTGTATAAACCCTCTCGTATTTCAGAGGAAATAACTTGAATAGCAAAATAGTATTTCATTCAAAAGAGCATTATTTTTCACATTTTTGTTTGTTCAGTTACATCAATAGATACGTCATTTGAAAGGGTAAACATTGAACTTTCATATCATTTTCTTAATTTCTTGGTATCTCTACAATTCCTTGGGTTATTTACTCTTTGAAATGTTCATGAAATCATAATTTTCTAGGTTTTACTTATTGAAAAAAAGGGTGTAAAATATTTCATCTTTTCTCAATTTTTCCAAACGCAAATTTGAAAGGTCATAACATGATCATAAAGTCCATGAACCATGCATCATTTCATGTGTAGAAGGTTTCGTTATACAACGTACGGGTAAAGAGTTATGACCGTTTTAAAATCAGACTTTGCTTACGTTTCGGTCAATTTAGGATTCCTCGAATATCCCTGGCACTAGAGGGGTATTGGACCTGGCACAGTAAGAGTTAACACAGTAAGCAAAAAAAATATGCAAAGATAATATACACAAGAACGCCTTGTAATTTTACTATTTAGGCCCTAACTCTGTGCACTCCCTTTGTCTCGGGGGTTATTGTCCCCGGGGCAGGGTAATTGTTCCCGTTGGTAATTGTCCTCTGCATGGGGTAATTATCCGGGGGTAATTGTCCTCGGGGGCGGGGGGTAATTTTCCTAAGGGGTAATTGTCCGGGGGTAGTTATCCGGGGGTAATTGTCATCGGGGGGTAGTTGTTCAGGGGGTAATTGTCCGGGGGTAATTGTCCAGGGGGTAATTGTCCGAAGGAAATTGCACTAGGGGGTTGTTGTCCGGGGGGTAATTGTCCTCAGGGGGTAATCCTCCTCGGGGTAGTTTTACAGGGGGTAGTTGTCCGGGAGTAATTGTCTAGGGGGGTAATTGTCCTCGGGGGGTAATTGTCCTCAGGGGGTAATTGTCCAGGGGGTAATTGTCCTCGGGTGGGTAAAATTGTCAGGGATTAGTTGTCCGGAAGGGTGATTGTTCGTGGGGTAATTGTCCTAGAACCAATGATTGGACCTATTGGTGATTGGATCCGTGGCAACGATACCAAATGAGTATTAGCCGAAATGGATTTAGACAAAGTGATAGCGAACCAACTGAAGTTAGACCAAATGGAACATGGACGAAAATGAGAGTACACCAAGTGGTTATTAGACCAATTGGCTAATAGACCAAAAGGTAATAGACGTAATGATATTGGACAAAATGGATATTGGACCAACTGAAAAAAATACAATTAGACTAAATGATAATAAACACAACGGCTATTAGACCAACTGGCTATTAGACGAGATGGTAATTAGACGAAATGGTTATTGGACTATTTTGATAGTTGACTAACTAATGGTAGACGAAATGATATCAGACCATGCGATAGTGGGGAAAAGGCAGTAGACGAAATGGCAATAAAGCGACAAATATCCATACAAAGAGTAATCCTGATTTCAAAATAATTTCATTCGCTTTTTCGTGTCTCAAAATACTAAGTAAAAGTATGTTTTATATCTTATCTGTAGCTCGAGTCCTGAAGAAAATACCGCTGTGACATTATGCGTTGCGACATGTGACATTATGCGTTGACGATTTGCTGCGACATTATGCGTTGCGACATGTGACATTATGCGTTAGAAAAACTACGACATTATGCGTTGACTGCGACATCATGCGTCGGACGCTCTTGGCATAATGTCGCAGATTGCGACATTATGCGTTGCTGCGACATTATGCGTTGGTGCGACATTATCAGTTGTAACAAGGCCTTCTTTGTGCTTCATGTATTTAAGTATTGCATGTGTAGGTTCCTGTACATTCATATCTGACATAGATTCGGTACGCGATTTCCAAAGTAAAGAGTAGGCTGGTCGATTTAGATCTCTCACACCTTTTTGCAAGAAAATATTTTTGAAATATTATGAGACTGATCTATTTATTCTAAATAATCCTTAGAGTAGACAATATCAATAGTATTTTCATCAATGTGAGTTTCTGTTGTCTAATGAAGTTTGTGCTAGAGCGCGGTCAAAGCTGAACCTGGCCTAGTCGTACTACCTGGCTATCTACACACAGACGTATAAACACCGTTCATTGTTTCGGGTGTTGTTATATATAAGAAGAATTGTAAAAGCAATTACATTCATTTTTTTTTTATTTCCCCCTTTAAAGATATTTGGGAATGATCAAGAACATTCCACAACATAAGCTTTTGTTAAGCAGGCCTCTGCATATTGAAAGGCCAAGGAATATTATTTCTGAATAGAGATTACTTGACAATAGAATTGTATTGGTAGTGAAAATGAATAGGCTTAGCTATTTTGTTGACACATGTTAATTTCAATGAGGTCATTCACGAGTCTTCTGGAATTTGACTGCTCCTGAAAGGAGAATGTTTTTCAAAGACAATACTAGAACCTTTCATAATAGTGAATGCTTTATAGAAGCCTCTAGAATAGTGAATACTAGAATGATCTAGAGTAGTTGAAATGTGCCTATAAAAGCTGCAGTTTCTTCATGGAAATCATCACATCATACCAGATCACTTCATCAGATCAGATCGGAGCTAACAGTTTCACGCCAGACTTTATGTCAGAGCAGACACCTGGAATAATTATCTTCTGTGGAATTATTTGCACACCATTAATGAACTGTTTGCAGTTATTTTGAGAGAGGAATTTTCAGTTCTCATCGAGATCATCAACATCATCAACGTGTTCAATGACCACTCTTCAACCCATGGATTGCTGAAATTGACTGTTAACAGAGGCGTCGATCCTGGGGGGGGGGGGGGCGATCGCCCCACCAATGAATATATATATATATTTTTTTTTTTTTTTTTTTGGGGGGGGCAAACATATCATTTTGCCCCCCCCCCAATAATTCCGGTTATGCAAAAAAGAACAAGATTGTAATCTTCAGCAAGCTAGACTGATATACACATCTCGTTATTTATTTAAAATCGTGCTCAAAATGTCCGCTTTTCAGATTGGAATTTAAAAATAATCAGCTCGCGCTTCGCGCTCGCTTCATTTCTGTAGCAAAAACCCATGCTTTTCATGATTAAATAGGTGAATATAAATGTCCCGTTTTCAGTTCTAAGCCTACAAAAATCCTGCTTCGATTTGCTATAATCTTTGGTTGGATCTTGTTCTTTATCAAGAACGTCCATTACACTCATTTTTTTCCAGATCAAAATATCAAAATTTTCAGCTCGCGCTTTGCGCTCGCATCTATTCTTCTGTTAGGTAATCTTAATCATTGGTACCAATAATGCTTAGAATATCAAGCTTTCAGGTCAGAATATAAAGAAATGTCAGCTTGACACTCTCGGCACTCGTACCATCTGTGTAGTGATATATGTATCCTCCTCATGAGTTACTACAAACAGACCTAAACAGGCACGCTTTTCATGTCAGTATACAAAAAAAAATCAGCTCGCGCTTCGCACTCGCATTAATTTGTTGGTGAGACATGTGTCTCTGTGTATATATAGGCCTATATATATAGGGGGGGGGGCAAAATCATTAATGTTCCAAAGGCGCAGCTCGATCGTACAAAGCACCCTCCCACACACACACAGGGATATATTTATATATATATATATCCCTGTGTGTGTGTGGGAGGGTGCTTTGTACGATCGAGCTGCGCCTTTGGAACATTAATGATTTTGCCCCCCCCCAATCTGAAAAATGGATCGACGCCCCTGAGTGTTAATCATCGTCAACATTGTCTTCACGGACATTTCAACTCGTTACAGTGACTCGTGTTATTCATCGTGCTTCAACATCAGTTTCATCATCGCCATCATTGTGAATTTTCGCCAGCCAACTGTGATTTTATCATTTGGACCATTAATTTGGAATAACACCAGAACTGATTTCAAGAGACGTAAGACTATTATTATTTATGATTTGCTTGCGTAAACTTAATTATTTTCTGCTATAAAAAAGAGGAGATGAAACTTAAATTTTACTTGTTATTTGTTGCAGTATCGTGACACATAATTTTGGGGGCTTGTCCGGGAAACGAAAACCAAATTTGTACAAGCCAATTTGAAATCGAACCCCAATTTGGAAACAAAAGCCAATTTGAGACGAAAGTCAATTTGAAACTAAAGCCAATTTGAATTGGAAACATTTTGGAAATTTTTGGAAAGTTCTAAAATATACTGTACCGTGTTATTACTTGCTTGTATTTTCTGTATGTTCACTATGGCTATATTTGATGTTGAAGAATTTCTTGCAATGACAGAATTGTCATATGATCATTTGAAAGTCAATTTGAAACTAAAGCCAATTTGAATTAGAAACATTTTGGAATTTTCTGGAAAGTTATAAAATATACTGTACTGTGTTATTACTTGCTTGTATTTTCTGTATATTCAGTATGGCTACATTTGATGTTAAAGAATTTCTTGCAATGTCAGAATTGTCATATGATCATTTGAAGTCACTAAATAAAGATGATTTGATAACAGTTAGTGATCGTTTGGGTGTATCTCTAGCCCCAGGTTTAAAGAAGGCAGAGATAATTGACTTGCTAGCTAGTCACATGAAGGTTACAGAGGAGTCTGAAACTTCTGTCATTGTTTCAGATGATGCTCAGATTCAACTTGCAAAGTTTGAAATGGAAATGAAAATGAAAGAGAATGTTGAGAAGGAAAAAAATCAAACAAAACCTTGAAAAGGAAAGAATAAGAGAAAACATTGAAATGGATAAAATGAGATTGGAGTACCAGTTAAAGTTGAAAGAAATGGAGTTAGCTCATGCAAATACTAACTCTACTCAAGATAAATCTCCCAAAGGCTTTGATGTGGCGAAAAACATTCGCCTTGTGCCAAAGTTTGATGAAGAGGGAGTTGATACATATTTTGTGTCATTTGAAAAAGTGGCCAAGAGACTGAATTGGCCTGAGGAATACTGGACTCTTCTTCTCCAAAGCGTTTTTGTTGGAAAGGCTGCAAAAGTCTATTCTTCGCTCTCTGAAATGCAATCATGTGACTATGCTACAGTGAAAGAAACAATTCTCAATGCATATGAGTTGGTACCAGAAGCGTACAGATATAAATTTAGGAACATGCAAAGACAATCAGGCCAAACTTATGTTGAATTTGCTAGGGAACAAGAGATGATGTTCGATAAGTGGTATAGATCACTGAAAGTTGACAAAGATTTTGTTCACCTTCTCCTAGAAGAATTCAAAAAGAGTCTTCCTTTTAGCATTAAATCCCACCTAGATGACCATAGAGTTACTGAAGTCAGTAAAGCAGCCATAGTAGCTGATGAATTTGAGGTCACACATAAGGGTAGTGGAGATAGGCCTACTTTCAAGAATTATTGGAAAAAGAAAGGTAAAGGGTCATATGAATCCCACAATAAATCTAGTGAGGGAAAATATGCAAGCAAGGACAAAGACGCTACACCCACATATAAAAGTGAGTCATGTGACTCATTTATGTATAATATTTGTGAGTCAGGCGAAACTTGACTCACTAACAAAATAAATGAGTCTTAGTTGACTCATCTCTAATTAACAAGTGAGTCAATAACGAAATGACTCACTTGCAGAATGCTCCGACTGACTCACATAGTTGTAAAAAATGAGTCAAGATCGGCGATTGACTCATTTACAAAAAAAATGAGTCAAGAATAAAGCCGTGCGCGCATGCGCTACTTGCACGCTATGACGTCAACCATCGCGCGAACCATTCCCGTTTGACGTCGCCATTGCTGAATTGGATCAAGAGAATACTGTGAGTAAAATCGTTTTAATCCTGCAGTTTTGAGAATAATTTTGTTCATTTCACCTGTAGGCCGCTGAGAAATTAATTTGCTGAAGAGAATGAGAGGATATTTGGTGGACATGAATAATTGATTCTCAATTTAGGTGATGATTTGTGGAACTTTGAGAGGATTACGTGCACCAGACGGATGCGTGTATGTGTGTGTGCTATATGGCTGTACTTGTAGGGCTTGTTACAAGCGATATTTGGGACCTTTTGCAATCATCACGGGCGCTAGTATTAGGGTCCCCTAACACAAAAGTTAACGCTTAATCATACACTTGATTTTTAAGATTGATTGTGCATTACAGTCAATAGAATCAAACGTAGAAAACTGCTCTACGATCAATGCTAAGCTTTGTGTAAAAGGGGGGTTACAGGCCCTACAAATCTGCTTTTCGTGTGCAAAATCCCTTTCCGCGACACCCGTACCGCATACATGCATGTATATTACGACTGATGGCTGGAGATATTCAAAATGCAGGACCTAAAATAGATTTATGACATGGAGAAGAAAGTGGTTTTTCAAACAAATCGAGAACATATTGAGTGAGGAAAAACTTACTGAATGAAGGCTTAAATATAGATCATTACAGTCCATCGAATCGATATTACATTTAATGTGGATTATTGGTGGATCACTGGCAATTGATTTCATGGATAAGATCAACCTCTCCAGCCGAACATTTCGCATGCGTTGATATGTACACATCATATGCGATACCTTTGAACTCGTTTCCTTTTGTTTCTTTTGTTTACTCCTTATACACAAACGATATGCCTCTCGCACACGATGTGAGGGGCATTATGTTTTACATTCCCCAGAAATGGGGATTAGATTCAAATTTCGGGGGGACCACTTCCATTGATGAGTGGATACCAGGCACGACCATGGGGTTTCGAAAAGTACCCTAAACATGCTAAACAAGGGAAGCAATTCTTTTCCAGATTATGAAAATGCATCTCTTAACAAGTATTTGGCTTGTGAAACCCTACAAGTATTGAATATATATCCCTTATTTCAGCATTTTAAACATCGTTTTGACACCCTTATAATGTTACATAGGCCTATATACGTAACGTACCTGCCCACTCTGTCCCCCTTTACGGGTGGTCGCTACTGGTATCCACTAATCAATGGAAGTGGGCCCCCCGGGCGGCCTCTCGAGCTCTAGGAGGAGTCAAATGTGGCTTTGGAAAGTCGTCCTCAATCGGATAAATCGCTGTTACCATAGTAGCAACCAGAATTTTGCACACGAAACGCATATTGAATGTTTCCGTCGCAGATGCGAAACGAAAAAAAGAATCTCATGTCACACAATTTGCATTGCAGGACGGAGTTTTACGACCATGACGACGGGCCCAAAAAGTCCCTTCCAAAGTCAACTACCGTTGTAAATAAGCGTCCGCGTCCTCAAACGAAAGGTCGGGAATGTCAAACCAACGCATAATGTCGCAGCAACGCATAATCGGATCCTCCAATCTGCGACATTATGCCAAGAGCGTCCGACGCATAATGTCGCAGTCAACGCATAATGTCGTAGTTTTTCTAACGCATAATGTCACATGTCGCAACGCATAATGTCGCAGCAAATCGTCAACGCATAATGTCACATGTCGCAACGCATAATGTCACAGCGGTATTTTCTTCAGGACTCGAGCTACAGATAAGATATAAAACATGCTTTGACTTAGTATTTTGAGACACGAAAAAAGAAAGAAATTATTTTGAAATCAGAATTACTCTTTGTATGGATATTTGTCGCTTTATTACCATTTCGTCTACTGCCTTTTCCCCACTATCGCATGGTCTGATATCATTTCGTCTACCATTAGTTAGTCAACTATCAACATAGTCCAATAACCATTTCGTCTAATTACCATCTCGTCTAATAGCCAGTTGGTCTAATAGCCGTTGTGTTTATTATCATTTAGTCTAATTGTATTTTTTTCAGTTGGTCCAATATCCATTTTGTCCAATATCATTACGTCTATTACCTTTTGGTCTATTAGCCAATTGGTCTAATAACCACTTGGTGTACTCTCATTTTCGTCCATGTTCCATTTGGTCTAACTTCAGTTGGTTCGCTATCACTTTGTCTAAATCCATTTCGGCTAACACTCATTTAGTATCGTTGCCACGGGTCCAATCACCAATAGGTCCAATCATTGGTTCTAGGACAATTACCCCACGGACAATCACCCTTCCGGACAACTAATCCCTGACAAGTTTACCCACCCGAGGGCAATTACCCCCTGGAAAATTACCCCCTGAGGACAATTACCGCCGAGGACAATTACCCCCTGAGGACAATTACACCCCGGACAATTACCCCCTGGAAATTATTCCCCTAGACAATTACTCCCGGACAACTACCCCCTGTAAAACTACCCCGAAGACGATTACCCCCTGAGGACAATTACCCCCCCCCCCGGACAACTACCCCCTAGGGCAATTCCCCCCGACAATTACCCCCTGGACAATTACCCCCAGACAATAACCCCCTGAACAACTACCCCCCGATGACAATTACCCCTTAGGAAAATTAACCCCCCCCCGGACAATTACCCCCGGATAATTACCCCAGAGGACAATTACCAACGGGAACATTTACCCTGCCCGGGGACAATAACCCCCTAGACAAGGGAGTGCACAGAGTGTATATTATCTTTGCATATTTTTTTTGCTTACTGTATTAAAACTAAAGCCACATCTTAATCTGGAATGTGCACCAATTGTTTCATAATTCTTAGCTTCTTGTTAGATGAATTGTTTTAAAATAACACGTTTTTGGTTCTTCTCGTTTAAAACACGTTTATAGGTTCTTCTTGTTAATAGTAGTGTTGATGGTTTGCGTTACCGACTTTCAATATTTCTACCTGTGAAGGTGTCTTTTTAATGTTTATCTATTTTCCTGATTTTTTCCTGAAATTAAACCCCAAATGAATCAAGAAAAAATCAGATCAGTTGGAATCAGAGAAATTAGGCATTTGTGATTATTATGTCTAATCGTGTCTTTTCATGAATGTTCAATTGTTCTATGAAAACTTAATATGTGGGCCAGATTACACATTTTCTGATGACCATATGCGTAGCTATATAGGGCAAGCCCCCACCCCCATTTTTTATGATGCAGAAGGCATTGCTAAACAAAAAAAAGGCGGAAAAGGAAGAAAAAATATGAAAAAGAAGAAAATGAGAGAGAGAGAGGGAGAGAGAAAAAAGGAGAGAGAGCGATATAAGAGAGAAAGTTATTAACATAAGATAAAGTAGAAAATATATTGAAAACCTGTGCCACCGACCCAGACCATTATAATGGTTCACGCCCGGGGGGGGGCACTCAGTATATAATAATGTGCCGCGGAGGGGACCCCCATTTTTACACTCAAATTTCAGTACCAAGGCATAGCATCTTTGTCTTATTGAGAAAAAGAACAAATAAAGCCGCTCCAAGGCAAAACTTTTTCTTCTTATCGAGAAAAAAGAAGAAAAAATCCGCTCCAAAGCTTGTCATATTTTTTGTTACGCCGTTCCGGTCGCATTGATCTGTTACAATGCATGAGCTGCAATTTTGGTGAAATGCGGCTGCAGAGCGCTGTCCGACCATCACCTCTGCGCGAGCGCACCCGGCGGACGTGCCGCCGGGCTAGCTACATCATGGACGCATGTCCGTTCCACAGGGATGCATCAGCACTGACACGCTAGCGATCCGTTCCAAGGACCCCGTTTTTTGTCTCGCCCGCGGCACACCCCGACCACTTTTTTGGTCGAGTGCCCCTTCCCCCCGATGCCAGAGAGAAGGTGGGGCCGGGGGGGGGGGGATTTTCGGGGGGTAATTGTTTGGCGGTAACCGTCTGGGGAATCATTGTCCTCAGGGGCATTTGCTGGGGGGGTAATTGTCTGTGAAATAATTGTCCAGGGGTGATTGTCTGGGGTAATTTTCCGGGGGGGGGGCAATTGTCCTCGGAGGCTAAATGACAAGAGTTGGTTGTCCGGAATTTGATTTTCTGGGGGGTAATTGTCCTAGAACCGATGATAGGACCTAATGGTGATGGCAACGATGCCAAATGATTGTTAGCCGAAATGGGTTTAGACAAAGTGATAGCGAACCAAATGAAGTTAGACCAAACGGAACATGGACGAAAATGAGAGCACACCAAGTGGTTATTAGACCAATTGGCTATTAGACCTAAAGGTAATAGACGTAATGATATTGGACAAAATGGATATTGGACCAACTGAAAAAAATACAATTAGACTAAATGATAATAAACACAACGGCTATTAGACCAACTGGCTATTAGACGAGATGGTAATTAGACGAAATGGTTATTGGACTATGTTGATAGTTGACTAACTAATGGTAGACGAAATGATATCAGACCATGCGATAGTGGGGAAAAGGCAGTAGACGAAATGGTAATAAAGCGACAAATATCCATACAAAGAGTAATCCTGATTTCAAAATAATTTCTTTCTCTTTTTCGTGTCTCAAAATACTAAGTCAAAGCATGTTTTATATCTTATCTGTAGCTCGAGTCCTGAAGAAAATACCGCTGTGACATTATGCGTTGCGACATGTGACATTATGCGTTGACGATTTGCTGCGACATTATGCGTTGCGACATGTGACATTATGCGTTAGAAAAACTACGACATTATGCGTTGACTGCGACATTATGCGTCGGACGCTCTTGGCATAATGTCGCAGATTGCGACATTATGCGTTGCTGCGACATTATGCGTTGGTGCGACATTCCCGACCTTTCGTTTGAGGACGCGGACGCTTATTTACAACGGTCGTTGACTTTGGAAGGGACTTTTTGGGCCCGTCGTCATGGTCGTAAAACTCCGTCCTGTAATGCAAATTGTGTGACATGAGATTTTTTTTTTCGTTTCGCATCTGCGACGGAAACATTCAATATGCGTTTCGTGTGCAAAATTCTGGTTGCTACTATGGTAACAGCGATTTATCCGATTGAGGACGACTTTCCAAAGCCACATTTGACTCCTCCTAGAGCTCGAGAGGCCGCCCGGGGGGCCCACTTCCATTGATTAGTGGATACCAGTAGCGACCACCCGTAAAAGGGGACAGAGTGGGCAGGTACGTTACGTATATAGGCCTATGTAACGTTATAAGGGTGCCAAAACGATGTTTAAAATTTTGAAATAAGGGATATATATTCAATACTTGTAGGGTTTCACAAGCCAAATACTTGTTAAGAGATGCATTTTCATAATCTGGAAAAGAATTGCTTCCCTTGTTTAGCATGTTTAGGGTACTTTTCGAAACCCCATGGTCGTGCCTGGTATCCACACATCAATGGAAGTGTTCCCCCCGGAATTTGAATCTAATCCCATTTCTGGGGAATGTAAAACATAATGCCCCTCACATCGTGTGCGAGAGGCATATCGTTTGTGTATAAGGAGTAAACAAAAGAAACAAAGAAACAAAAGGAAACGAGTTCAAAGGTATCGCATATGATGTGTACATATCAACGCATGCGAAATGTTCGGCTGGAGAGGTTGATCTTATCCATGAAATCAATTGCCAGTGATCCACCAATAATCCACATTAAATGTAATATCGATTCGATGGACTGTAATGATCTATATTTAAGCCTTCATTCAGTAAGTTTTTTCTCACTCAATATGTTCTCGATTTGTTTGAAAAACCACTTTCTTCTCCATGTCATAAATCTATTTTAGGTCCTGCATTTTGAATATCTCCAGCCATCAGTCGTAATATACATGCATGTATGTGGTACGGGTGTCGCGGAAAGGGATTTTGCACACGAAAAACAGATTTGTAGGGCCTTTAACCCCCCTGTTACACAAAGCTTAGCATTGATCGTAGAGCAGTTTTCTACGTTTGATTCTATTGACTGTAATGCACAATCAATCTTAAAAATCAAGTGTATGATTTGTGTTAGGGGACCCTAATACTAGCGTCCGTGATGATTGCGAAAGGTCCCAATTATCGGTTGTAACAGGGCTGTAGTGTAGCTCCGCTGCGCGTCTGTTTAATTAAGTGTAGATACGGTACCGGTATGTATTGTGTGTTCGGACAGGTTGTGTGTCCGGACTTTAGCAAGTCAAAGAAATTTACAAGCGAAGTTTCATCAATTTTTAGTACAAAATGTAGGAAATATTATAGAGAACAAAATAGAAGATGATTACAACTATTGAATTCATATTTTTAGGGTAGGCTAATCAAAAGACAAAAAAGAAGGCTTCAAAAATATAAAATGTCCGGACACCTGACCCGGCCCCCATCCTACGAAACAGATTACCACATCTAACAGGCCTATAATCTGGATCTGGATGTGTACGATGCAGGGCCCTCCTGGGCATGAACGCATCGGATGAGCCTGAGATCGGGTGAGCTTGAGGGAGGGCGAAGGGATGATTGGAAGGTCTCTTCAATGGCATTCTTGAATGAGTTTGTCGATGGCGAGTTTATTCGATGTCAATCAGGTGGTTCCATATGATTGATGATGGTACCGGTACTGAGAAGAACAAGTTCCTGTATTTTTCAATTCTTGCTGTTATTGGATGATAGGTCTGGCACTTACTATTATTTGTCACTTGCCTATCGATATAATCTGAGTTCAAAATGACTCTCACATATCCCTATGTTTTTTGTCAGGTAGATCAAATCTAGACCACTCATTCTATGAACAAGGTTATGATATAACCTTGTTCTCTGTTAGTGTTACTGCCCCCTGTGTGGTGAAATAAGGTTGGCAATGTTTGGCCTATTTTCTCCTTTTCTTTGGGACAAATTTTTAATTTTTTGACAATGTTAGGTTCCATTACAGCTATTTATCATATACATGTAACTTGTCTCTTAATTAAATTTGATTCTTTAAATTAATTTTTCTTAATTGAAAATAGAGATTGAAAAACTACAATTGTCTTGCCTTTATTTTTCCACTAATAGAGGGCGTACACAAAAATATGCCCAAAATTTAAGTTTTCAAGTGCTCTGGTGAACTTAAAAATTACCCCCAAGCTACTAATGAAAAATAAATTGCAACAGAAATTAGTATCATGGTCACAAAAGTGATATTTTAATGATTTTTTAAATTGTGTGCTGTGTACAGCATTGGCATACCATATAGTCCTAGATTCCCCCACATGCAGGCATGTAATGAACCCTTGGGTGAGTCTAGACTACATGTACATGCATTTCCTTCTCACAGAAAAATGTAGAGGTGTACTGTAGGACCTATTCCTGGTCTACTGAGGTGTTTTTAATTTGATAAGTGCCCCTTTCCCAACAATAATTAAGATGAATATTTTTATTAGATAATGTTGAGATGTGAGCCCCCATCTTGAATGGATGTGGTTTTTGTCTTTATTAACTTGGAAATGCAGTCACTATCTGAAGCATGTGTCACATTTATCCCATCAAAATAACATTAAGAATATTTCCAATTCATTTTTTTCTTTTTTGCACATTTTATTTGTTTTTTATAATTTTATTATTTTTTTTTACAGGGCTACTGGAAGAAGTCACTACGCAACAGATTCAGGAATTGCAGGAAGTGTCATGAACGTGATAATCCATTAGGACAAATGGAAGCAAAAAAAGGGGACTACACCCAAACCAGACAAAGCTGCAGGCAAACACACGTATGGCATAAAGAAAGTACCTTCCTGCATCCCCAGAAGGTGAGGATGAAGAAACGATCAATGCTCACATCAAGATGCTTCAGAATGAATCCAGAAAAACAAGACAGGACAGCTTGATGATAGACAACCTACTAACTTTAGCCCATAGGCGCAAGGGTATCATCAACAGCAACTGGACTGAATCCTACTTGAAGGATATGTACCCTTACCTTTTCCATGAAGATGAGGTAAGTTCAAATCAGCGTTAATACAGATCAAGAAACTTCATTTATGAACAAGAATCTATCATTAGATTTACGTGTAACAAGGGTCTATTCTTGCAATAAGCAAGTCCATGCTTAACCCTAAACAAGCCGGGGGGTTGAATCAACCCCCCCCCCCCGGCCACAGAACAGCCAAAAAAAACCTGCCTAGTTAGGGTTAACTAGAATTGGAGCTATAAGTTTTATAGAAATGAGTATGTTCACATTTCTAAGATCATGCAATCACATTCTGTATTTTAACCTAGTTTATTAGTATCCATCTTTGAAATAATCAAGAAATTGTGTGAAAACATACTATTTAGAAAGTTTGAAATTTTAATCTTTATCTGATCTCAATCATATCATGTCTGTTGATCGAGAAGAATCTAAAGGTCCTACCATTCACACTCAATGCAAAGTGCTAAAATTTACAAGAGCAAAATATTTACTCTTCGTTCTTACTAGAATTTTTGTTCTTGCTGACAAGTAAGGGACAATTTCACTGAGCATCTCATGCAAAAACTTATCTTTGTGAATGGGTTAAGTGATAGGCCCATTTCAAGAACTGTATGTACTTGTTCACCAATAAATTTCCATATGAATTCAATACATTGAGCATTGTATATATAGAATGAAAGTGATTCCAACTCGTGGAGACAAAGAAAGACTGGAGTCAGTTGGGTCATTTTATCAAGAGTGTAGAGATTTGCACATGGTCTTCAAAATTATTCTTGATTGAGCCATTTTTTTACACACCTATTCGTTTTCCTTTTTGTTCACGCAGAGAAACATAAGACTGCCCTGTTTAAATTCCCTGTTTATTCTTTTCATTTGATGTTGAAAGAGATTGAGAGACTGTCAGAGGACCCAATTAAGCAGAAGTTGGAAGCAGGACATTTGAATATGCTGATCCATTACTAGAGATATGTAAGACTCCCAAGCAAGGTTTGGAGCTCAAAAACCTAATCTTGGCTGCAGCAGCAGAAAATGAAGACACCAGGAAAAGTATGTTATTGAGATGTTTGATAAGGAGTGGGTTTGCAATAATTTCATTCTTGGGAGGAAAACTTTGAAAATGGTTAAAGAGTTACTGTACTTGCCCCCCCCCCCCTCCCCCCGAGTTTTACCAGCCCCAAATCCATATACCCCATTTTAATTTCAAGAGAGAGAAAGACAGTAATTACATGGCTCCAAAGTGTACTCTTCTATTTATACCTGATGTGCAATTCAAATGGTTAAAGAAGGATGACCCAGGCCAGTTGGTCAAAATGTATATTGGATACTGTATATGTTTGATATTTCTGAATGGACAACCACAAAAATACTGATATTCTGGAGTTCGATTTACATTGCTTGAGTTCAGTCTTCATTTTTTTTCTTTGCAGTGATCAAATCATGTGGAGCACTTCTGTTGATTCCTACTATTTTTGGAGAGAAGGCATTGCTTTGTCAGCATAGCCAGGTAAGTTTGATGCTTAAAATTCATTTAAGGTTTATACAAATATCAGCAGAATTTTGAGTGATTGAGTGAAGCTGTCGCAGGCATGTCCATTTAGATAGCTCAACTAACAGGCCATATGAGACCTGGCACCACAAAACTCTTAAAAAAGTCAGAAGAAATAGATATCACAGTAAGATCCTAACCTTCGAAAGATTAAGAAAAGAACATTGCCTACCATAGAATTCTACTTATGAGAATAAGGGATTAGATTTTGCCCATTTGATTAAGTATTTTGATTGCTAACTTTTGTTTAGCATCAATGTAAAGAAGATTACACATCAGTATAATTTTCGTGAAAATTGATTGAATCTCAAATTATCTCCAGAGTTGATACATAAATTCAGAACATCCTCCTGAAGCCTATAAACCAATATCTCACCAGGGTTTAATTCATAGGGGCTTAAAGTGAAGAGTAGGTCCTATATCTTAATTTTCACCCCCCCCCAAAAAAAAAAATTAATTAATTGCTAATATTATTCTAATTAAAAGTTGCAATAATAGTACTTCAGATTTAAAAGGCACTTAGAAATTTTTAAAGTGGCTTAAGAAAAGTATAGGTGAATTCGACTTCACCTCACTGTAACTTGTGGCGGCCATAACTGGGGGACTTCCAAAAAACAACAAAAGCACTTTCAATGGAGTATGTCATGAGCCAGTTGTGTTGCCATGTCAGTATTTTTGTTGGGGTGGACTTGTCCTTTAATGAACTTTGACCATCAAAGTCAGCACTGCTGCTATATTGAACTGAGTAATGCAGGCGAGACTGCCAGAGGCGTTCCACTTGTATATAAATGATTTGATGGCTATACAAACTGTTCAACTTGATGTTTTGGTGTTTCCAAGAAAGTAGTACATTTCTCAACTCTGAGTCCAATTTATTATTCATTTCCATCCATGTAATTTGATAGAGCTTGGATGATAATTCATAGTGAACACTTACTCAACCATGGCTAAGAAATTCTTTATTACAGTTACAAATTTGTAAGTCTTGCGGTTCTTTAGGCTACAATTTGTAAAGTATCAAAATAAATACTATAGTGTTTCATTTAATATCATACATCTTGGACTACAGTACAGTTAGCAGTATATGTATTAGCATAACCTTGAAGTTATCATTTTCACTAGGATCAACCAATTTGCCTTGTGTACATTACCAGAAATAAACTAATCAGCATTTCTCACTTATGTTTCCCTTTTTTAGGATAAAAAACTGAACAATCGCCAAAATCATCTACAAAAGTAAGCCCGACAGTGCAGGTCTGACTCTGAGCAGTGATCATGAAAAATTCACGGAAATTCTGCAATCATCCTATATTACAGCAGAGAATGAAGTCATCTGCGAGAAAACCACCTACCTCATGTCAGCAGTCTCTCTGCTTATGTCGGCCCATTATGTATTCAACTGATCATACACCCCCAAGATGGGTAACACCCTCACATTCATTCAGAAGATTCTGATGAACATAGATTCCACATCTCAACCCTCATCCAAGGTCGTAAGAAGCTTGTATGACTTAAATGCTGTCCGAAATGCTGATGCCAGTAGTTCTTCAGTTTAAGAGAAATTAATTACTTGGGTGATGCTACTGCAACACATCTGATCACACTTTCTCTACGTGCAATCACCTTAGGTGTTGTATCTGTCTTTTATGTGCAAAATAGATTGAAATAGATACGACAGATTTGACCGTGAATTTAGACATCAAGTATGTGCATTATTTCGCTTTGCTTCAGTACAAATTTCAGTGGCCCTTGAATTGGAAATCTTTTCATATCCCAAGAATTACGTATAAATGCTTAATGAAATTTTTGTCACAGATAAAATAGGATTTTGCACACACAAAAAAGAAAGATATTTGGACCCAAAATTTTTACAGATCAGATGGTCAACAATTTTTTTTTTGGGGGGGGGGAATTGAAGACTTAGCTATTAATATTCTACTGTTTGATTTTTGTACACATTTTGTTACTGTACATGTAAATAAGTTTAACACCACAAATTTGAAGAATTACATTTTAAAGGTTCTCTATAGAATTTTAGTTAGTTTGTAAGTTTCAAGCAACTTAGTATTTAATTCCAAGAATTATACAAAGGCACTTTTCAAGATTATGGCTTCCAACATCAGTACATGATGGAAACAATTCTCAATGTTTACATTTATTGAGATGGTAAGCACATGCAACTGATTTGAAACTAATTTTATAAATTTGACAAAGCACTGTCATTAATTTTAAGCCAATCTGCACACTTCCAAGCATGTCAAAGGTATTGCTTAATAGCCCAATCACCACAATTATCATTGCCTTTAAAAAAAAATTGCACAAAAATATTTAAATAGAAAAGGTCAGTATCTGCTTGAAGATACAGCTGCTATAGGAGGCAGATTTTGCAGAAAATACCAGGGCTTCACAGTGAGAGAAATGGTATTAAGAATGGGGGATTCTGCGAAGTGCTTTGAAAAAAATTAATTGAGAATCCAAATTGCACATTTTGAAATTGTCTTTTGTACTATTAGTAGTAAAATATTTTTGTGGGTTTTCCTACAGCAAAAATTGACATTTGGGGGATTCCCGTGTCATGCATGGGGATTCTTAAATTTAAATTGTGTTTGTACGTATGCTTAAGTTTGAAAAATTTCTGAATTTTAGAAGGTTTCTGGAAAGCTGTTATTGGTTTTGAAGTACCAAAACAATGGTATTGTGTTGTAAGCAGAGTCTTAGGAATTCATGTTTGAAGGTTTCACTTATAGTGAATTGTTTCAAATTCAGTAAATTATGAATTTCAGTGAATTATGAATTGTTTCAATTTCAGTGAAGAAATGATACTATAAAAAAATTATGATTTCATTGAATTGTTTCAATTCCAGTGAATTATGAATTTCAGTGAATTATGAATTTCAATGAATTATGAATTGTTTCAATTTCAGTGAAGAAATGTTACTGTAAAAAATGTACGATTTGGGAAGAGATTTTTGTGAAGTACGATATTTGAATTACAGTGGAATCTCATTATAACGAGGTCGAAACATTGTTATATCAGGGTAAAAAGAAAAGTTATTAAGGATAATTACTGTGAGAAATAATGGACTATCATTATCACACTCTCCAATTTCATAGATGTTTTGTGACAGCTTTATCTTTGTTTAGTCGGTTAAACCATGTTGCCAATCAGTTATAAAATCTATCACTCTCTCTTGATAGTTTTATTTTTTATTTGATGAGAGGTAGCACTGCACTTATTTACATGTTTGGTGACTAGATTCTATGCTTGAGAATAGATTTTATTATAGAAGAAATGCACAGCAACCATAATTATTTTTCAAGTAAACTCTTAAACATTTATCCCATGAAACACATTTCTGTCTGATGTGGTTACATCACTGATGCATAATGGTCACTTTTGTTTTGGTAATATTGGTGGTGACTCCGGAGATTTATTGTTGAGAGGAAATAAATCAGATGGCATGTACAATGCATTTATACATTCTAGTTCTTTTGCTTTAACTGATTGTGATGTGTCTGTTAAGTTAGCATTAGGCTATTGATCTGTTGGTTGTAGGTCCATCATAATCGGCACTTCTAAAGCATGCAAAGAGACTTCCTGATCCATTCAATTTTGCTGATGATCTATGTTTACTTGGAAAATGTTATTAATCATTTTTGGAAAAGCCCCTATAATGACAACAGACATTTATTTTATTTGGCATCATTTTACACCCTTCTCTTTTGGTTTAATTATCACATATGTATTTGACTCATTTTCAGTTGAGTCGCCTGACTCACTTCTTCATACATGAAGTGAGTCAAGAGGCTTGATCTAGGAACAGAAGTAATGACTCATTCAAGTAAAACAGTCTGAGGCATGTGACTCACATAGGCAAAAGGTGAGTCACCCTGACTCATCATTGATGAGTCACTGGTTTGTCCGTATAACGACACACTAGAAGGATCACATGAGTCACCGTGACTCATTCCAAACGAGTCTGAGTCTTACTGACTCACTTCAAACGAGTCAATGTGACTCATTTAAAGTGAGTCTTGAGATTATATGAGTCACCACGACTCATTAAAAATGAGTCTGCGTCTTAATGACTCACTTTAAATGAGTCGGGTGACTCATTTGAAGTCAGTCTTTAGATTATGTGAGTCACCATGACTCATTACAAATGAGTCTGCAAGGCAAAGATGAGTCACTATGATGCATTAAAAATGAGTCTTCTATGATCAGACTCATCTTTAATGAGTCATGGTGACTCACATATTCGTAAAAGTGCTTCGCTATACGGACAAACTGGTGACTCGCCTAAGTGAGTCAAGGTGACTCACTTTTTTGTGGCTGTAACAAGAATCAGGCTAGTGAGGGCATAGAATCAACCAAAAGATCTGAGAGTCGTAGTTCCAAAATCTGTTCTCATTGTCAAAAATCGGGACTTTTGAAAGAATCATGTTGGAAGTTGGTTGGTATGCCAACCAAAACTAAGAAAGACATGGGTTTTGTCAAACAAACAAGTGTTCCCTCGATGGAGTCTGTCCCATCAGAGCCCAATCGAGATGTTGAGAGTGTTTCTCTGGTATTTGCTGATAAAGTCAAGCAGGTTGATGAAACCTTTAGAAGTTTTTACTATGATGGTGAAGTATCCCCTTGTTCGACTGGTGCTGCTGGTAGGTCAGTGGTGATCCTTAGGGATACAGGGGCTGCACAGTCCCTGATGGTGCCAGTGGATTTGGCTCTTTCTCCGGAGAGTTCAGAGAATGCAAAAGTGTTAATTCAATGTATTGGCCCAAATTTCATGTCGGTTCCTTTGCATAAGGTCGAATTAAAGTGTGACCTAGTTAGTGGTCCTGTGACTGTTGGTGTCGTTCCAGAATTACCCATGGAAGGTGTTGATTTTTTGTTAGGTAACGACTTGCCTGGAGATAGAGTTGTTGCATCTCCAGTGGTTTCGGAGAAGCCCGTTGAGGTGTCTGAAACTGAATTGTTGCAGGAAGATTTTCCAGGGATTTTCCCGGATTGTGTTGTTACTAGGTCTCAGACTCGTAGAGCTGAAAAGGATGATGCGCAATCTGCTGATGTAGAGGAGAGTACTGATGTCTGGTTAGCTGAAACCTTTCCAAGGATTCGAATGGGTATAGTGTTCAAGGCTCTGTTGCTAACAATGATAGTTTGTTTAGTAAATCCTCCCTTGTACAGGCACAACAGGCAGACCCAGAATTGAAAAACTGGTCACAGAAAGCATGTTCTGAGGCTGATAAAGTTCCTGAGTGCTTTTATGTGAAAGATGATATTTTGATGAGGAAGTGGAGACCTCCCCGGAAACCAGCTGATGAAGATTGGTGTATAATTCACCAGGTCGTAGTTCCTCCTTGTTACCGCACAGATATTCTGAAAATGGCTTATGAGTTACCTATGGCAGGTCATGTTGGTATTCGGAAGACAGAAGCTAGAATTATGAGGCATTACTATTGGCCTAAGTTGCACAAAGATGTTGTGCATTTCTGTAAGACATGTCATACATGTCAGATTATTGGCAAGGAACAGCCTTCTATCAAGCGTGCTCCATTGATACCCATTCCTGCATTTCATGAACCTTTTACCAGGGTTCTTGTTGATTGTGTTGGACCATTACCCAGAACGTGGTCGGGTCACATATTTCTCCTGACGATTATGGACTTGTCTACACGTTTTCCAGAGGCGACACCCTTGAGGAGTATCACTGCCAAGACAGTGGTACAGGCGTTAGTCCAGTTTTTCACTCGGTATGGTCTGGCTAAGGAAATTGACCAAGTCTGACCAAGGGTCAAATTTCATGTCAGGAATATTTCAGCAAGTTATGAAGGACTTGGGAATAAAGCAGATCAAATCATCTGCTTATCACCCACAGTCCCAAGGAGCGTTAGAACGCTATCGTCAGACCCTGAGGACAGTGATTAGGGCTTGTTGTGAAGACTATCCCGATGACTGGGATAAAGGGATCTCATTCCTATTGTTTGCAACTAGGAATTCCCCTAATTAGTCCACAGGTTTCAGTCCATTTGAATTGGTCTATGGTCATGAGGTTAGGGGTCCCCTAAAGCTTATCAAAGAGAGGTTTATGGTTCAGGATGATGATGTAAACCTTCTAGACTATGTGTCAACGTTTAGAGAAAGGCTCTCAAAAGCTTGTGATGTGGCTAAGGAACACTTGAAAGATTCGCAGGGAAAAATGAAAGCTCACGCTGACAAAAATACAAAAGAGCGAAGTTTCAAGCCTGGAGACAAAGTATTAGTGATGTTGCCTTTGCCAGGTGAGCCCTTGAAAGCTAGGTTTAGTGGTCACTACATAGTCAAAAAGAAATTGAATGATGTCAACTATGTGATCAGTACCCCTGATCGAAGAAAGTCTCAAAGAGTTTGTCATGTAAACATGTTGAAAGAATACTTTGAGCGAGAGGCTAGTCAGCCAATAGGTACATGTATAACACAGGTCAAAGAAGAAGAAAAGCATGTAGATGTACATGAAGAAGAATGCTATGAAAAGACAGATAATGAATTGTCTTATACAGATGTATCTAAGAACGAACCATGTGGTGTAAAGTTGTCTAACTCAGAGATGTTAGGATACATGGATGAGGCATTAAAACACCTGCCTGAAGATCAGATAAATGATATCTGGCCTGTTAAGAGAATATGAGAATGTGTGTAAAGACAAACCAGGTCGTACACCTTTAACTCTTCATGCGTTCACCTGTAAACCCCCTGTGTGTTGAATAATGTTAGGGTCTCATTCACATTCGTGCCATGAGTCACAGACTCCTAACAATAAACCTGGCCATGGTATTGTTTGTGAGGAGGGTTTATTGATTTTATCCTCTCTTTTTTCAATGAACTTCCTGGCTGTGATCAGGATGTATTGATTTTTAGGGAAAACTCAACGATTCTGTAATTTGTAAACTGCGATAATCCCCCGGATAATCCGTCGAACGCTAAAGTAATGTCGCACGCGCGATCGATCGGTACACATGTACGGTATACAAAAGCGTCAGGCTATACATTGTAGTTAGGCACAGTGTTCGAAAAACAATGGGACAGGGGACGTCTATGGGAAATGTGTGGTTGTGCAAAAATGCGAACGAAACACGCCTACGGATGTGCAATAATGCCAACGTAACGCATGAAGAGTTAACTGTACATTATGTAGACGTAGGTGATGTAAGACCTATCAAACAGAATCCTTATAGGCTCAATCCAAGCAAGTTGGAGATGGTGAATAAGGGAATACCGTTTATGTTAGATAATGACATTATCGAACCGAGTCAGAGTAGCTGGAGTTCTCCTATTGTAATGGTTCCAAAGCCAGACGGCTCTCAGAGATTTTGCATTGATTACCGGAAGGTAAATGCAGTAACTAAGACTGACTCGTATCCAATTCTTAGGTTAGAAGATTGTATTGATAGAGTTGGAAATTCTGCCTATATCACAAAGATAGACTTGCTTAAAGGATATTGTCAAGTGCCACTGATTGACTGAGCCAAAGATATATCAGCCTTTGATACACCTGAAGGCTTGTTTCAATACAAAGTCATGCCTTTTGGAATGAAAAATGCACCTGCAACCTTCCAAAGGTTAACAAATCAACTGATTGCCGGACTTTGCAATTTTGTCGTATACATAGACGACATCCTAGTGTACAGTGATGCTTGGAATGATCATCTGGATCATCTGAGCGCACGGTTTGACAGGCTGGACAAAGCCAACCCAGTAGTGAATCTGATGAAGAGTGAATTTGCCAAGGCAAAGGTCACATATCTTGGTCATGCATGTGGTTGGTCAAGGGCAAGTGCTACCAAGACAAGCCAAGATACAAGCTATCTTGGACTTCCAATTCCCACAACTAAAAAAAAAGAATTGCTCAGATTCTTAGGTATGAGTGGCTTCTACAAGAAAATTTGTTCCAAACTATAGTACAGTGGTTAGCCCTCTGACAAACCTGCTGAAGGCAAAAGTGAAGTATGTTTGGTCTGACGAATGTCAAAAATCGTTTGAGAAATTAAAGGCCATTTTGGTGAATGAGTCTGTTTTGGCAGCTCCAAACTTCACAAAGCCATTCAAGGTAGCTATTGATGCATGTGATGTTGGAGTAGGAGCAGTATTGCTCCAAAAACATGAAGAAGGCATCGAAAAACCAGTGTGCTACTTCTCTAAGAAACTCAATCGGTTTCAAAGAAGTATTCAACTATTGAAAAATAGGACCTGAGTCTAGTACAAGCCCTTTAGCAGTTTGAGGTGTATCTAACCAATGGAGAGATCACAGTCTATACAGACCACAATCCTCTTGTGTTTATGGAGAAATTCAAAACAAAGAACCAAAGACTGTACAGATGGAGCCTAATGCTCCAACCATTCCAATTAAAAATTGTACACATAAAGGGACAGAATAACGTAATTGCTGATGCTCTTTCAAGAGTATAAAATGTGAAATTATTCATGCTTTTGACCAAGTGTGTCATTTGAAGAAAATGTGTTTGATGTTCATTTATTTAAACATGTTCGTTAGGTACTATATCTTTGTACACGATAACTGTAAATGATTTATCAAGATGACTTAAAAAAGTTAAAGGAAAAAAAGTAATCTTAAAGAAACCTTTACTACGGTAAAGCTTTTTTTTCCCCGGTGGGGGAGGTGTTTTATATATATATATATATATATATATAAGAAGAATTGTAAAAGGAATTACATTCATTTATTTAGTAATTTCCCCTTTAAGGATATTTGGGAGTGATCAAGAACATTCCACAACATAAGCTTTTGTTAAGCAGGCCTCTGCCTATCTAAAGGCCAAGGATTATTGTAATTTTTGAATAGAGATTACTTTACAATAGAATTGTATTAGTAGTGGAAATGAATAGGCTAAGCTATTTTGGTGACACATGTTAATTTCAATGAGGTCATTCAAGAGTCTTCTGGAATTTGACTGCTCCTGAAAGGAGAATGTTTTTCAGAGAGAATACTAGAACCTTCCATAATAGTGAATACTCTTTATAGAAGCCTCTAGAATAGTGAATACTAGAATGTTCTAGAGTAGTTGAAATGTGCATGTAAAAGCTGCAGTTTCTTCAAGGAAATCATCGCCTCATACCAGATCACTTCATCAGATCAGATCGGAGCTAAGAGTTTCACGCCAGACCTTATGTCAGAACAGATACCTGGATTAAATATCTTCTGTGGAATTATCTGCACACCATCAATGAACTGTTTGCAGTTATTTTTGAGAGAGGAATTTTCAGTTCTCATCGAGATCATCAACATCATCAGCATGTTCAATGAACACTCTTCAACCCATGGATTGCTGAAATTGACGGTTAATCATCGTCAACATTGTCTTAACGGACATTTCAACTCGTTACAGTGACTCTTGTTATTCATCGTGCTTCAACATCTGTTTCATCATCGCCATCATTGTGAATTTTCGCCAGTCAACTGGGATTTTATCATTTGGACCTTAAATTTGGAATAACACCAGAACTGATTTCAAGAGACGTAAGACTATTATTATTTATGATTTGTTTGCGTAAACTTAATTATTTCCTGTAATAAAAAAGAGGAAATTAAATTTGAATTTTACTTGTTATTTGTTGCAGTATCGTAACAGTGTATAAGATATCAAGCCTTGATGGGAAATTGCGTCGTGCAGCCATTTTGTGACCAGAAAATTTTGACCCGCTTTTAATTTCCGCGAGGGCAGGTAAGTGCTCTTTGGCGACCTGGATTAGTGCCGGCCATTTGGCGATGTTAGAAAACTAATTTTACTTTAAGTTTCGCTATTTTTTATTCCACATCTATTCTGAAATGTCTAATCGATCTACAACCAGAATTTCAGCCACTTCGTGCTTCGGGAATGGCTGTAGACTTTTATTGGCTTTGAAGTTCGATCTTGAAGTCCTTCCTTGATCGAATTCTTACCATTACTTAGACTTCACCTTGTTGTGGTTTCGATATGGACTGAATCTACCCAGTGGCGTGACAGGCAAGGGGGGGGGGTCAGAGTTCAGAATGACCCCCCATCCCGATTGATGTCAGCGGGAAACTTCATCAAATCAAAAGGGGAAATGTAAGGGGGAAGGAGAGGGGAACAAAGGAAAAGGGGAGAGAAAGACAAATGGAAAGACGAAAAAATAGGCAAAAATGGAAAGGGGAAAATGAAATCAAATTAAGTAGAAAAGATAAAGAAAAAGGAGGAAAATAAAAAAAAAGTGGGATAACCATTTTATTCTTATCTCACATTTCTCTCCTCCCCTTTTTTGTGATCATCTTAGTTTTTTTGGTGTCATTTTATATTCACGATCTTCATGCTCTTTACCATAAGAATGGGTGGTTATAATGTACGATCCTGATGTCTCTTGTCGAGGAAGATGGGGGGTTGAATATTTATACATTCATATTTTATTTTTTATTACACTTTCCTTCTCTCCTCATTTATTGCCTTATCTAACTCTCAGAGTGTAAGTTTTATTCGTGTTTAATTGCAAATTTACTCTTTAGGAAATGAATGTCCCTTTATCTTTAGAATTGTGTACTCTAGTAATGTCCACAAAAAGGGAGGTATACTTACATGATTTGGATCACATTTGTATTTCAATAACAATTGCAAACGTTCTTGAAAATTGTCATCAATCAATTAAATTGCATGATTGTAGTAGCTACAGACTGTTATTGTAATTTTGTTCTACTAATGATTGATTGTTTAATAGCAAAATAAAAAAATATTATGTGTCCTGCTCTGTTTTCTTTTTTTTCTTTGAGGATATTTGGGATTATGAAACTGATACTCGCGTGCGGTATTTGAGCACAACGCCCAATACCATGGGCTTATTATGATCACTGGGGTCGTGTTCGAAATCGCTAGGATTTTTTTCTTCTTCATTCGATGTGATTTTTAACGGTGTCGTCAATGGGACAAACACCCTGGAAAAATAAAATGAAAATTGAAATTCGAGTTTCGGTTTAAGCCGGCAAGTGCCTTGAATAAAATATACCCGACTACTGTTTTAACATAATAAACAAGCAAATCAGCCATGTGGCTCAACTATCTTAGAATACATCCGGAATTCTACTATGCCTTATATGAGGACTCCGAGTCGGAACTTGCCATATCTGCCACATCAATATTATATCGCCATCCCCATATGCGGACATGCCTGCACAGTCAGTCGGCAGCTCGTCCGAAAGTATTTTATTCAGCGGAGTTCCGCTTGACTCCGTTGGCACCACTCCCCAAATACAGAGACCGAAGTTCTAACTCGATCTGTACAGGGCTTCAATGCCCATATGTTTATGTATTAAGTTCCAATCAAACAGGTTAGTAAAGTTGCATGCGCCCCACATGCACCACAGCCACACATTTAGTCACTGTTTTTTCCCTTTAAGTTTATCCCCCCAGCCCCCCCCCCCCCCCGTTTTTTGTACATTTTAGGACAAAACGGAATAAAAATCTTTATGTTGATACAGTTCTTTTTATATATCTTTATGAAATAAAGACAGAAATCGATGAGCCCTGTTTGGGGGATTTTGCATTGTTAACCCCCTATTGGTGGCTCCATGATCGCGACCCGTCTGTGTACGAGGAGAAATAAAATTGTTTAAAAACTCCTCTAAACAGACGCTGTCTAATACGTATTGAGCTGTGAGAACGATCCTTTTGATCGGCGTTTTAAAATTTTGCTCTTAATTATTGTCCATTTCTCATAAAATTTGTCTTATCTTATAGATAAGGGCCTTATCGTGTTTTAGGTAACTGGAGACCTAACAATTTCCCTATCTAAATTTTTGAGAATTGGTGATGTACTTTGATCGATCAGTCAAAACGTATGCGTTGATGTTTCCTACCTTTCTGAAATCAAAGCAGTCCGTCGATTGGAGACAGCTATTTAGACGCAGGACAAATAATGCTCTGACAACCAAATTAACTTCTCGTCAGCATCAGTGAAAATATGAATGGCCTTTTAAAACTTATAATAAAACTGATCTTAAATTGATCTGAGATCGATTTCAGATTTGATTTTAAATATCTATTTTGACAATGATATCAACGTTGTCACAATTTTTGCTGTTAAACTGAAAAACGATATTATATTAAAACTCACATGCCTCCTTTTCGAGCGTAGCTTGGAAGAACGAACATGTAGCCCTAACGTGCACTCTCGTCACCAATCATTTTCTGATTTATCCTACAGCTAAAACAACAAAAATTGTTGTTGCTTCGCGCCATCTACACTGCGCGAAATGAGTGGATTATTTCCCAATTACATTAACAACAAAGTGTTGCTTAGTCTGTGGTAAAAGTAGAGCCTAATTAGTCTTGTATGTTCACAAGTAGCTCTCATTCTTTGTAATTCATGCATTACCTAGTACCAATCCAACAACAATTATCACATCTGTATACTTCATGTTTTACTTGAAATAGTGTTAAGAAGGAAAAGAATTCGAAAATAGACTTGTATACAATTTGTATACTTGTATACATTTATGTAGCCATGCAACTTATTAAAACTTACTTATTGTTTCATTTAATATTTTTATATGATTCGTTCCTTAACTCTTACTGTGCCAATACAAATACCCCATGACTGGCAGGGGTATTCGAGGGAATCCTAAATTGAAAGAAACGTAAGCAGAGACTGATTTTAAAACGGTCATAATTATTTACCCGTATATTGTATAATGAAACCTTCGACACATGGAATGATGCATCGTTCATGGACTTTATGATCGTGTCATTATCTTTCTTATTCGCGTAAAAAATAGTAAAATTTAATATTTTACATTTTTTTCAATAGGTAAAACCTGGAAGGTATAATTTCATGAACATTTAAACGAGCAAATAATTTGATGAATGGTAGAGATACCCAGAAATTAAGAAGATAAAATGAAAATTCAATGTTGTCCTTTTAAATGACGTAGATATTGATGTAATTGAATGAATAAAAAAATAAATAATGCTCCTATGAAGGAAATACTATTTTCCTATTTAAGTTGCTTCCTCTGAAGAACACACACAATTGAAAGCATCCTATTCCAGAAAAGGGCATTTTATTCGATCAAGTGACCAATCACAGAACAGATGCGATCCCCACGCGAACACACACAATAATATATCAGAACCCTGTATGTTTTAAGTGTGGCCAACCGTATTTTTTCATTCGTGTAGTCTTTAAAAATAGACCCTTTTTATTCGTAGTGTAATAAATAAAGTTATTGCAAGAAGGAGACAAACTATAAAATTAAAGATGATATATCCAAATATAGATAGAGGGATCTGGCAGATTCACTACTAACAAGTTTTGGGTATAAAATCCAAAAAATGATATGGGCGTTCTTGGCAAAGTACAAAAAACCAAGAAAAAAACCCTTTATTTTTCGTGAATCAAAGAAGAGGAAATGCAAATCAGTTATAAGCCAAAAAATAATACAAATTTTCAAAAAAAAAAGAAAATAAGGTTATTTGTTCTGTATTACTGTTCTGACCAATTTAGCCACCTGTTAACATTCTCCGCGACTACATTCTTCTGTTCATGTCACCAAGTCATGAACAATAGAAGCCCAGACTCTCTTTCATGAGGAATCTGTAATCCGCGCTCCATCCTGACCTATTATCTATGAGAGCAATTCAGCACAGGAGGTTCTTAGAAATCGACTTTTGATGTGACTATACTTTCAAAGGTTCCCCTATTTTTTTCACATTTTACTTATTTATGAGTGACCCAGGTAAAAGAAAAACAATTAGGCCCCCTATAGAAAAATCAGGCATCCACCCAGGTTCTCCCCAGCTCATAGCACTATCTGTGGTAAAAGAAACGATAATTTGTTCAGATAACATAATGTGCAATATATAAAAAATGTAATATTCAACCCGTTATCGTCATCATTTTAATTTATACTCTCTAAAGTCGTTTTAAAATCTCCTTGACAGTGAAGTCAATGCAGCAACTAACAGGTCGGTCTGATCGGTTTTGTTAATGTAACTGGCAGCTGTACCGCCCTATCCCTTTCTTTTTCTCAAAACATCTGATATTACTGTGCATACTCTGTTTACATTTATATTACCAATGGTTGGATTTAGTAAAGGAAAAATATCCACTTTGAAAAAAAGAGATATGTCTTTAGAGGAATAAATCGTTATTATCGGTAGTTTTAATTATCATATTTTTTGCATCTTCCTATTTTATTCAAGGAGAATACTGAACGATTCATATCTTTGTGAGAAGTTTCAATATGATACTGATAAAAATAACAATGTCAATCATTTCTTTAAAAAATGGTTTGGGTTATAAAAAGACAACGAATATGACCCGTTATTTACCTGATCTTAAGTTTATGAAGAGAGAGTTCGGCTGCAGAAGAAATGCAATTGATATGATCACAACATTTATTTTTGAATGATAATCATAATGAGGATGACTCTGATGGCAATAACATTAAAGGGAATAAAGGAAAATATTCATATCTTTGTACGTAGAGTAGAGTTCATTGAGCAAAATGCCGAAAATTTTATCAAAATCGCATAACAAGTTATTAAAATTTCAAATTCAGTAATATAACGTCACATAACCACTTTCCATTTTCTTATGTTATTTCATAAAATCCTAATTATTTCATTATTTCATACTTGTGTGAATAATTGTGAATAATATGTCTCCCTTATAATGAAATAAGTTGCAGCAATAAATATTTAATGCATCAACTCAGTTGTCAATTCATTTTTTTTCTAGTAGTTTGAGGAAAAAAGATTAAATAAACCTAATTTCATGTAACAAAATACAAAAGAACAAATGGAGATGTGACATCATCAGCCCACCTAATGAATATTCATTACGACTGTTTCACAAAACATTGCTAAACTTAAAAATTCAATAACTTTGCTATTTTGCTTTCCGATTTTGATAAAAATTTTCCGTATTTTGCTCAGTGAATTATGCTCTATTTTTATCTATATATACTTTCATCCCAGACAATCCCCTTGATAATTATAAGAAGGAGAAGAATAATGATAATAATAATTACAATAACAATAATGATAACGCTCTCGCTATTAGACAAAATAAAAACATCATTGGAATTCCAATTGAAAGTACATGTACTGAACAGAAAATTTCTTTGCTAGCTGATGATTCTACCTGTTTTATTGATGGCTCTGAAAAATCCTTTAAATCATTATTTGAAACAATTGATAATTTTTCTGAAAGTTCTGGGTGTAAACTCAATATTTCCAAATCAGAAGCAATATTGATCGGATCTAAAAAGGGTTCACATTTAGCTCCATTTTCTGAGAATGGTTTGAAATGGAATAAATTTTCTTTTAAAACTTTGGGTATACATTTTCATTGAACACAAAACAATTATATGATCGTAATCATAAGGTGAAACTTAAATCCATTGAAAGTACTTTAAACTGTTGGCGCTAGAAATTTATCTCTAGTTGGGTAGATCTGTGTCATAAAGGGCTTATGACGAAAGGGTGGGTGCTGTCGCGTTAGGGTGCGTCAACGCGAACGCGAAGATTCGTCCAAAGCCCCCCCCCCCCCCCGATTCGGCCGAAAGGGTGCGTTGGGCGTTAGGGCGCGTCAGTGTCGACAACGCCCCCAAATGGCACAACCGGGGGGGGGGGGGGGGCTTTTCCCGAACCTTCGAGTTCAGTACACTCAGCGGCTAATTGTGAAGGCGTACGGCCTAGTACAGTACGGCAGGGCGATGTCACGATCGGCTCATCATCAAAAATTGCATTTCACGAAACTCACGGAGCTCCTTTGACTATTGTCAGAGGATTTTTATTTCACAAATCGTCTTGAACGAGGTTCGCTGACTAATAAGGCCACACCAACTCCCAAAGTCATGATAAAAATGAAAAGTTTGTTTGATGTTTTCGCCGCGACGATTCGAAATGAAACGAAGAAATTAGCAGAAGTGAAGGTCACCGGAGAGGTGAATGAGGATTTTACCGTAAGTAAAACCATTCAAAATGTCGTTCATATTATATGTAAGGTGATTAATTATTTGTGGTGCGTAATTATCAATTGAATTACAAGAAAAGAGAATCTTCTGGCAGGACACCTGTCGATACGATCGACAAACTTGACAGTACATGATCCAGTCTAGTCCCATACCCGTGTTTCTGTGTCTGCAGAATTAAGTATCTGACTGAGGTCCAGACCACTTGTTCACTGCTACCACCCTGCCTGTGGGGAATCTACAGGTAGGACTATGGTATGCCAATGTTGTACAGAGCACACACATTTAAAAAATCAATAATATATCGTTTTTGTGACCAAAATTACTAATTTCCATACAGTTGCAATTTATTTTTTATTAGTAACTTGGGAATATTTTTGTGTACGCCCTTTATTGGTGGAAAGTAATATGGCAAGAAAATTTTCATTTTTTGATCTCTATTTTTAATTAAGAAAAAATTATTTAAAGAATCAAATTTAAATAAGAGCCAAGTTTTATGAATAATAGGTGTAATGAAAACTGTCAGTGTAAAAAAATCAAGCATTTGCCCAAAAGGAAAAGGAAAAATAAGCCAAACATTGCCACCCTTACTTTGCCACACATGGAGATAAAACTGAGAACAAGGTTATATCATAACCTTGTTCATTGAATGAGTGGTCCAGACAACGACCCATCGCAACCCTGTCCATACACGTTTTTATGATCCACACAGGGCTGTAATTTTGATAAGAGAATTCTTTATATTGTTTTACCTTTATGACATTCTATATTAAAAATCATAATTTTTCTTTTCCTTTGGTTTTGTATTAATTTTGTTGCTCGGTGTGGTCGGGGATATCCTCGATTACCAGCGTGTGCAATTAATGTACACGAATCCAATGTGGCCATCCCAATTCTGTGTTACAGTCATTGGAATTGGAAAGTAGCTAAATCACATATTGATAGTGTGAGTGATAAATTGGATATTCTCAACTTATTTAGCATATAGGCTTAGCGAACACAAGTAAAATGAAGTGGAGGCACTCGACAGCAGGCGAGGATTCAGGGCATTTGTTCACTGCTACCACCCTGCCTGTGGGGAATCTTCAGGTAGGACTATGGTATGCCAATGTTGTACAAAGCACACACTTTAAAAAATCATTAAAATATCACTTTTGTGACCAAAATTACTAATTTCCTTACAGTTGCAATTTATTTTACATTAGTAATTTTGGAAAAAAAAATTGTATTCACCAAAGCGCTCAAGAACTTGAATTTTGGGCATATTTTTCTGTACGCCCTCTATTGGTGGAAAGTAATATGGCAAGAAATTTTTCATTTTTTATCTTTATTTTCAATTAAGAAAAAAAATATTCAAAGTGTCAAATTTATATAAGAGCCAAGTTGTATGAATAATAGGTGTAATGGAAACTGTCAGTGTAAAAAAATCAAGCATTTGCCCCAAACAAAAAGAGAAAATAAGCAAAACATTGCCACCCTTTTTTGCCACACATGGAGATATAAGATATAAGAGATATAAGATGGAGAACAAGGTTATATTATAACTTGTTCATTGAATGAGTGATTCAGGGGGGAGGTTATGTGGCAGAGGTGCGTTCACACCCAATCAAAATCTAGATATTATAAGTTTTAAATGGTGCACCCGTGGCAGTAGACCAAAAGCTTCGGTCTCTGTTTTGCTGGTTGTTCAGCTGAGCTCCGTTGGCTTCACTCACCAAATACAGAGACCAAAGTTCTAGCGCGATCTGTACAGGGGACTCAATGGCCATATGTTTACGTACTTAAGATCGGATAAAAAGGGGAAGTGAATTTGCGCGACAGCCGAGGTAAGTCACTGTTTTTGTTCCTTTTAACTTCAGTTTTCTCCATTTTGGGGCAATTATTGCCAAGATGGAATATAAATTCGCATTTTGGTCGCGTTAATTTTCAAAATTGTTATTCATTAAAGACAAAATTGAAGAGCCCCGACGGGGGGGATTTTGCGTTGTAAGTCCCCTAATGGTGGCTGCACAATAGCGAGCCGTCTGTGTACGAGGAGAAATTAAAAAAAAATGTTAAAAAACTCCTCGAAACAGACAGTTGCCAGCTGTCTAGCTATCGTGCAGCCACCATTATGGGACTTACAATGCGAAATCCCCCAGTCGGGGCTCTTCAATTTTTCAATTTTATTTTTCATTTTTATCGTACCACATAGAGTTAGAGTCTAGATGTAGTCAAACCTAACCTTAAATAGCACGTAAAGGTACTTAAAGGTCCATTCATTAGAACAAAAATAAAGGGGAATATGCAATGGATCTCATGAAGCCCGAGTATTTTTTTGCCTTTGAATCTCATAATAAAGTACTATTGAACTAAGTCCAGTAAATTAAACCAGCAAGGTATCCATGTGCTATTGGGTTAGAAAAAACTTTTATTTTAATTAAAAAAAAATATTAGTGACAAAAATGTTTTATTATTTGTATGATTAATATGTTAATGACTGTCTTGCTTATAATCAAGTGGAAATTACATGAATTAACAAGAATTACTTGTTGACCGATTGTTGGTCGATTCTAGAAATTTCAGGATAATAAAACAAGTAAGAAAAATGATTGGTATATTTGAATCATTCCCCTTTATAAAATGTCAACAATATTCATTGAAAGTGCAATATTTTTCAATGATCACTGTGTCAATCTACATATTTCTTTGTTATATCAATGTAATATTAATGTTCTAATTTCAGACTGGAACTACAGAGCTAGGCTCTGACTGGTCTACTACAGCTAGGAATTTGCCAGGGCCAATCTGATGAACATGTGGCAGAAGATTTGGCAATGGGTGAAGAAACACTGAGATTGAAATGCAACCACAGGTAACATGTAGACTAGTAAAATGCTATAATGATGACAAAAAATGAAGGATATTGTTTAGGTTGCAGAATGTTAGATTATTAAAACCCACATCAATGCTAATGAAATCGCACTGTACCAGATTTTAAAGTCAGTTTGTAATGTAGACATTACATAGACATGAAAGACCATGACCATGCAAAAAATCATCCAGATGGTCATTTTTGTACATGCTTTTGGAAAACAGTGCGGGAGCTGAAAAACATAAAAATTACCATTTGATCATGATTTTTTGCATGGTCAGCTCGCTCACTTTGAAAACTTCACAGTTCACATGCGACCCCAGCCCCCCCCCCTTCCGTTTGCGTAGCCCCTACTCACACCCCTCAATCAATTTTTCACTACTTGCTCATGTGTATGTAATACAAGCTACATTACGAGGAATAATTTCTCTAAGTTTCTCAGCCAGAGCATATGTCATTTACTATTTTTATTTTTGATTAACATAATAAAAGCTTGAACCCTTTATTTACCCCCTTCTATATGAATTCTGGTAATCAAAAGATGTTTATTTCCTGTTTTTAGACATGTGAGAAGAAATACAAGATTGTGGCAAATATTTTAATTAGTTCAATACTCTTTTTCCTTCAGGTGGAGGCTTCACCCAAGCTTTTCAGACGGATGCGAGATACAAAGTTACGCAAGTATAAATGGTTGAAGGTTTTGGAAAGCCAGACAAGAAGGCAGGAAATGTGATGTCACTTGTAAGTTAAAACACTCTTAATTATGACTGCCTCACTTTGGCGAAAAAAGTAGTCACATTAACAAAAAAATAAATTACCAGCACTGTTCTCTTCTTTATTTGGTCTTCTACCAGTCAATATTTGAAAACAGTGACATCTATAAGTCTATAAGTGCTTAGATGCTTAAATGATTAATGGTGATATTTCGTGGACAGTTGTAAAAAAGCCAATATCAATCAATGCTAGATGCTGTGACTTGCTTTCTATTGCCAAAGAAGTAAATAAATGTTCCATTGTTCTGCATTCCTATTAGACCCCCCACACACCATCACCATCTGCTTTGTCAGCTAGGAACACTGGAAAATTACCCCAAAAAGAACACAATTTTTTATATCTCTTGTAGGCCTGTATAAATCAGATAAATTTAATGACTACAAAAGCAGTCATTAAACCTCACTTATTCAAATGATCTTGGTAGGGGGGGGGGGGTGGCTCAGGATCTTGCCTGTTGATTGTGCACTCACTTCAGAAATCAGCAGGTTGGCTCTGAATCAAGAAATACAAAAAAAAAGCGATAATTTGGATTTTGACTCCCTTTAATTGGTAAACCAAAGAGAAAATCTCAAGTCATTAAAATCAATTGTGTATACATGTACATTTTAATTTCTTTCTTATGCATTTTTTTGTTTTGGTTGTTAAACCCTAAGAAGAGGGGGGGGGGGGCTCGACATTTTCGTGATAAATCCGCTGCTCAAAGTTTTTTAAAATGTGTCGCTTGCTGAATTTTTACTTTCAAATCTCTTGCGCAACTTTTGAGACCAAAATTGTGACCCCAAGGTACGCGGTTCCGAAATTACGCAACATTTCGTAAGTGCATGCAAACCCGAAATTGCTCAAAAGCATGAATTTGTGTACAAATCCAATGCAAATAGTGTTTTTAGCCAAAATTCATAAAATGTATCATTATTTTTCCCTTTACTGCTTAAAACCATTTGATTTTATCTTGTCTTTGGTAAAAATAAAGTCCCCGAAAATTTCCATTGAAAGCACAATAAAAAGCAAAAAGTCATAAAACAAAGAAATACATAAGAAATTTATAAAACAGTAGAATACATTAAAAAATAAATGTGATGTGTACATTTTTGAAAAATAAATTTGATCAGATGCCTATCTAGAGTATGTGAACAAAAAGAGCATTTAGGGGCGTTATTTTATTAATTAGAGCAAACTTATGATTTTACGCATACATTTTCATAATTAATGAGCAGTGAGATTTTTCGTAGAATTTGATATTATAGTTTTGTAAATTCTGCCATGGGTAAGGCGCGTGCCAATTTCATTGCAATTGCACGATCGATGGCCGAGATCATAAGGGGGGGGGGGTGAATCGCCCCCCCCCCCTTCCCAGTCTTCTTAGGCATCTAAATATCTAGGTTTAATAAGGCTTTGGTGACAATATTTTAACCATTTAGAACTTGAAGTTACTATTTCAGACATAAAAATTATTTGTAAAAAAGTTTTTAAAAATGTAAGTTTTAACAACGATAATTAAATTAGGAATAAATGACTTTGGTTTCAATAATCATGGAAATTAATATCTTTATTAATAAAATATCACATGCTCTATAAAATAATTCCATTTCAGTTACTTCAATAAACATGAACAGCAGCAGGAGCAACAACAGCATCAGCAGCCGAAACCTCAACTGCAATAAGAGATGCAGCAACCGCACCGACAACATCAAGAGCAACAGCAAAAATACCTACATGTATTACAGCAGAAATGCAACAATTACATTGGCAACATCAACAGCAGCAGGAGCTCCAACAACCATGCAGGGAACATCGGGCGTAACATAAATAACTTCATCAAGAGATGCAACATTATTACATCTGTGGGCGATCAAAAATTATTACATTTGTGGGTAAAGTTCATTATTACATTTGTGGGAGAAATTATTACATTTGTGGGTAAAGTGTTATTACATTTGTGGGCGTTATTACATTTGTGAGTGCAACCCCCCCCCCCCGGACTTTTTTCCTTTTTTTCTTTATCTTATTCTCCATATTCTATCTCTTCATTTTCTTTTACCCTTACTTCTTCTTTTTCACCTTGTACCTCTTTGACTATTCATTAGTGTTCCTTCTCAATATCACCTTCTCTTTTCTTTTCTGTATTCTTCTCCATTTTCCCTTCTTTCTTGTTTCTTACCATTTTATTTTTCAATCCAAATACTGTGCATTTTTTTATTACGATGCAATTTTGTAAAATATAGACAATTTCCTCTTTTTTTTCTTAACAGCTTACTATGTTGGATTTGAATTATTTATAACTTAAACAGGTTTTTCTCTAATAGTCTCATTACCTTTATTTCCTGTCTTTCATTTGTTTTGTTGTACATTTACGTTGTATACTCCTAGTTAAGTTGTTCTCGCTCTTGCTCAGTTACCTCATCTCGTTTAATATGCTGTTTTTTCCCCTTTCGCCTTCAATTTTAATTGCTGTTTCGTTTCTTAATCTTCTTTCTTAATCCTTCGTATCTGTTATATTCATATATTTAATGGTATACATGTTCTGGTATTTTTTGCATAATTCATGTCTCATGTTTTTCTCATATTGATTCTCTCACTCAGTACCTATGGTTTTAGTTCTTTGGTTCTTGTAATTGACGTTAATGTCATATTGAACACAATTGGTCTTCTGATAATTTTTTTTTATCTTATGTTGTTTACCATATTTGTTGCTTTATTGTATTATGTTTTTGTTGTCAAAGTCCACACTATGCTTATTTCTTATGAGTTCGATCTTTTATATTATAAAAGCTTTTAGTCAATTCGATTCGGTATGTGATGAAAGTTTTCATCTAAATAAACCATGTTGAATGAGTGAATTCCTTATAAACATTGAAAAAAAAATAATCTACCCACCTCATCAGTTCCGGAAAATTATAGTAATATTGATGATAATAAAATTAAATAACATCTTTTTTTACAATAAAAAATGTGGAAATATTGTAAATAAGGACTTTGAAATGTTCTATGAAATGTACGCTATATTTTCATAACTTTTGTCGAATGGTATCACTCATCAAAATGACTGGCAATTCGAAATCTTACTCACACTTGCAATTGAATTCATTATTATGCTGTACACCAATAGTCAATGTAAATGACAATCATGTACTGACGTGAAATTTTAACGATTACATTTGTTTTTAGGATTTTAATATCGCAAACATTTGGAGAGTGAGCAAGACAATGCTCACAACCGAACGATTGCTGGTGACCTACCGCGAAAGGGCCTATGAAGAGGGTTTTAATTTTGGGGCGGTTAAGTATGTCAGCAGGAACCAAGATAATTTTTTTACCAAGCGCTATCAACCCTGTATCGACGTGTAATTCCCATTTTGTAACGTTTCTCCTGCGCAGGCGCAAGCCCAGTCCGCAGGCACAGACCCTGATTGGAACTTTATTCAACAAGTGTGTCTCCATGCAAATGAAGACTATCACACACAAAACTTGCTGTTCCGATACAGGGTCTTCACAATATTCCAAAAATCATTTATCACGCTCCAAATCTAATACCCCTTTCATAAACCCAATTACTATGAATTATGCGGCTAATATCAGCATAATTTGGTCGTAAAATAGGAGGAGGACAAAAGTTATCCCCATTACTCTGATGCTGCTATTATCCGCATAATAGCGGCATCGGGATAAGATTTTGAGTTTTTGAACGCATTTCTAAGTAATGCGGATAATTGCCATGGTGCGGTCACAAGGTCACCCTTTTCCAACACAACCGCATCGGAGGGGTCGTGTCCAGTTGTCATGGCGATTATCCGCCTTTTTCAGGACGGGCGCTCGTAAAAATAATGCGGCTTATTTTCGGAGTTTAGTACACAGTGGCAATCAGCCTCTCCGGGGAACTGCTACCAGTGGCCAGTGAGAAGATACTTGATAACTCAGATAAGATATAGCCAGTTCTTAATCAATCAAAGAAACAATGTGCCATACCCAGAAATCCCTCCAGGGATCTTGTGGTCTACATGTAAATGCAGAAATGGTCATTATTTCGTGGGTATAAGGCGTATATAAGGCCTACTGTAGAATGGCACAGTCACCTCTCCCTCCTAAAATAAAAATCCTCCGTCCGAAAGAGGGAAATACTTGTAAGCTATTGTTATGTGATAAGAAATATTTCACATATTCAATTATATGTCAATGCATAATCAATACTTTAACAGGAAGTATAACAAGAAATCATAAGTTTACCGACTCAAACTTTCTTAAGAAAGTATTACCCAATCTTCTTCCAGCTAAACTTTTGACGCACACACATTTTATTGGTTTCTTATTTACTACCTTACACGTTCTCCCTATAAGGTATACAGGGAGTATACATATACGTTGTACAGTCTACACATGAAATGATGCATGGTTATTAGATTCAATGATCGTGTTATTATCTTTCTTATTCGCGTTTGAAAAAAAATGAAAAACTATGCAATATCTTTTTTTCCTAATGAAAACCTAGAAATTATGATTTCATGAACATTTCAAAGAGCAAATACTCTGAGGAATTGAAAAGATATCAAGAAATTTAGAAGATAAATGAAAATTAAATGTTTACCCTTTTAAATGACGAAGATATCAATGAAATCGAACAGTCCGAAATAAAAAAAAGCTCTTTTAAATGAAATACTAATTTGCTATTTAAGTTGCTTGATCTGAATAACACACACGCAATTGAAAGCGACCCATTCCAAAAGGGCATTGTCCTCGATCAAGTGACCAATCACAGCACAACTGCGATCCCCCACGTGAACACACAATAATATAGAAACCTGTATCTGCAAAGTATGGCCAACCGTACCCTTTCATTTGTGTAGTCTTCAAAATAAGACCCAACAAACACAGTTATTGCCAGTCAGAAAGAGACAAAATATAAAATCGAAGATGATATATTAACATATAGATAAAGAGGGATCGGACAGATTCAATACTAACAAGTTCACGGTATAAAATCCCACAAAATAATACCTTGTACCTTGTAGTTCCATTCCTTGAAGTCCTCCACCAGGAAGGGTAACTCAGGGCTGACGAGAGTGGGACTATTATTGCTCTGTTTTGCTTTGTTGCAGGTTTTGCATGTTTAGTTTTGCTTTAAGTATGTCAGTGCTTTTGGAGGATACCATATCCGCTGTGAGATTATTCCAGTGGGAGACTGCTTCAGGGAAGAAGGAATTAGCCAGCTGGGTAGTTGTGATGAACTTTGAAGTGACGTCATACAGTTCATCAAGGGATCTTCTTAATCTCGTTATTTTTCTAGTGGCATATTTATTTAAGTCAAATTGAGTTTCTCCAGAGAAAATCTTATATAAGTTGATGATTCAATGATTTCGCCTCCTTTCTTCAAGAGACATCCAGCCAAGTTTTGTCATTATGTTTGTAACACTGGATCCCCGCGTGTAGTTCCCTGTGACGAACCGGGAGGCTCGTCTCTGAACCATTTCCAATAACTTGGTGTTCTTGAATGTCCCTGGGTGCCATGCTATCGAATCATATTCTAGGTAGGGTCCAGCAAGTGTGTGGTATAGACGTTCTTACACTGTTTTAGAGCAGTGATAGAAGTTCCTTCTGATGAAGTTTAAAACCTTTGTACCATTGGCAGTTGCCTGTTGTGACTGCTTATCCCATTTTAGGTTGTTTTCTTCATGTATTCCTGGGTATCGATGGCTATTTACTTCCTGGAGTTGTTGACCAAGCAGTAAGTAATTGGTATGTCCGGGTACTCGCTTTCTGGATATCCTCATGACAGTGCATTTGGACGCGTTAAATTTCATCCACCATGTTTTTCCCCATGTGACCAAGTTATCCAAGTCTTTTTGTTGCAATTCTTCATCGGAGGGGTTGGATATTGCTCGGTAAACTGCTTCCGAGATTTCATTTATGTACAAAATGAAGAGGTGGGGTTCGAGGACTGTTCCCTGCGGAATACCGCTTAGGACTGGTAGCCAGTTTGATGTTTTACTATTCACTACTGTTCTATGATATCTCTGGGTCTGGAAGGATCTTATCCATTCAAGGGTCTTGCTACGGATGCCATACGAGTGAAGTTTCTGCAACAATTTCTTATGGGGGACGACATCGAACACTTTGCTGAAGTCGAGTATTGCGATGTCACATGTCTCCTTGTTGTTGTGATGGGTAGCAAGATCACGGATTGTGGCAACTAATTGTGTGTCACATGATCTACCCCGTCTGAAAGCATGCTGGTAGTCGGAGAGGACTGAGTTTGTAGTAAGGTGTGTCATTAGATGGCTGTCTACTATATCGTCGCACGCACAACGAACCGTCCTCTCTGCGCAGATACAGTGCGCTATCGCGCCTCGCTATTTCACCGCGAACCGTCATCTCTGTTACGATGCCCACTGTGGCGTAAATAATTCACTTCAAGAAAATTTAAAGATACGGGCTGAAACTTTGGAACCTGAACTATAGAACAAAGGCACCGGTAAATAATTTGCTTTCCTTGTAGGTGCACATATTGCTGGTTGAAAAAAAACTTTTTTTAATGCATTCTCTGCAAAACTAACTTTCGCATCAAAGTGCGCAGAGAGGACAGTTCGGGGTGCGTGCGATGATGTTCCATAAGTTTGCAGCATACACTGGTCAAGGATATAGGACGATAATTAGCTGGTTCATTTTTTAGGATCTTCTTGTAAATAGCAGCAATGTTCGCTTTACGCCAATCCTCGGGGAGGATCCCTTGGTCATATGACTGTTTAAACATGAATTGCCGAACTGGGGCTTTTTCTTCAGCTGTAAGTTTAAGAACACGGTTTGGTATGCTATCTGGTCCTGCGGCCCTTGAGCCATCTAACTTGTTCAAATAGTATCCCATAATTAGTAACCATCTGGAATAAAATTATTGGAAATGTTTTTTAACTGATTTGAGTAGGAATGGGTTTTAGCATTTACCAAAAAAGTAATACAGGTTGGGGAAAGTGTTTTTTTTTTTTCCAAGGTCAAAGGGCAATGACCTTTTCAAATATACTGTACAATGGTATCTCTGAGATGGAAAGGTGCAGGTTGGTAATATTGGTGTCAAGATGCACAAATTCTTACCAGAATATAAAATTAAATTAACTACCCAGATTTTACATTAAACAAAAAATTTCAAGGTCAAAGCCTTTGAGGGGTCAATGACCTTTTTTACATTATATACCATATATGGCATAATGGTATCTCTGAGATGAAAAGGCGCAGGTTGTTGATCTTGGTGTCAAATATCACAAATTCTTACAACAAGATCAAATAAAGTCAAGTAAAGTACATACAATGCTCATTCACCAATGAAATTCAAGGTCAAAGCCTTTTTCAAAGGTCAATGACCCTTTTTACATGATATACCATATACGGTATCATGGTATCTCTGAGATAAAAAGGCGCAGGTTAGGGATCTTGGTGTCAAAATGCAGAGGTTCTTGCAGGAAGATCAAATAAATGATATTGAGTACCCAGAATGCACATTAATCCATAAAGTTCAATGTAAAATGTCAATGACCTTTTTACATAGGCTATATATATCGTATAATGGTATATTTGAGATAAAACGCTGCATGTTGGTGATTTTGGTGTCAAAACATATTTTTTGGCACGAATAATTTTTGCAAGAAGATAAACAGGCGCAAAGTAATAAAGATTTATCATTCACCTTTGGTATCCAAATTCAAAGGTCAAACGTTAATAAATATTTATATATCCATTCATGACTCCACCCAAAAAGAAATTAATCCATTATATTCACATTTTATTCGTGAATAAGAGAAAGAAATAATGCTTTTGGTAATGAAAACTTGGATGTTTAATAATTTCACTCTGAAATAAGGATAAATAATGGCCATGGAAAATATATTTAGGGGTGAGAGGTCATTCAACTATGTCAATAACGGTGGGGAATTTAAGTTAATGGGTCGATAACTTGGTTGTAGCATGTAGGTATATAGTAATTCTGATGGAAAAAAGACTGACCTGCGTGAAAAATGAACAGAAATTTAATAGTTGACTTCTTGACCAATGATGATGTCAACATATAAGTTCGAGATGAAATTTAAATCAAATAGCACTTTAATATATATTGTAGTAATTCATAGCCAAAGTGTAAAAAAATTATGGATGATATAATTTGAAATGGTGAAGTTGTCTAAAGTAGCAGCATTTGTATATGCATTTTATACATGTAAATGTAAATCATACTATAACTTAATCTTTAAATGGAAAGGATAGGCATCATCCAAGAACATTTTCATATAGCCAAGGACAATGATCAATAATCAAAATAAGGCAATCATTAGATCTGCAACTTCTGCCATAGTAAATGAATTTAAGTGTCTCAACTTCAGCAAAGAGTAATCAAACTCTTGAAAATCTTCTGACATTTTCAGAACTTTGATCTGGCCATTCAATGAAAACCTAATAAAGGGATATCAGACCAGGATCTATATTACACTGATATGTTGCACAGCTTGATCCTCAAGAACTGAAAGTGGTGCTGTAGGAGTTTTGTTAGGTTGATGGATGTGTACTTGTAAGCTGTTATCTCCTTTTGAATTTCATTATTGTATGCATAATTTGTGCATGATAACAATCAGTTGTTCCGGACCGAATATATGATCCTTGTACAAACTGATACCGAGTAGAAATAGCATCATGGGTGACGTGCGGAAGCTAGAGAGCAGATATGAAGTTTTGTCCTGCAGCATTAGCATCTCAAGAGATACTGGAAGCTCGCAATGAGAGGTAATTAATACGGGAAGACATCTTTGTTGAAGTTGAGATACTTGTCATTACTATGACAAAAGCTGCAGCTCGAATGATGGCCTTCATTTCATCTTCATCGTCAGTAGCAGACCGTGACCCGGAGGAGACATGGGCACTGTATTGTATGTGAACAGTGCTGTAACCCCCATGCTTTGTCTCCTCCGGGTCACGGTCCGGCACTATTCATCGTCATCCCTCTGCTATTCGGAAATGCTCTCAGATGATGCTAGCTGTGACATGAGAGTTAGACAATGAAATAAGTGGACTATCTTTGGAGAGAAAAAAAGACACAACAGCCTTGATTTAAAAATTATGATGGATCAAATGCTGCTATTTAAGATAAAAAAAATCATTTCAAATTGTATACCCGATTACATTTTTTTTCATTGGCAATGCATCGCAGTATGTGAAGAAGTGTTACTCGGTCATCAACTTTAACTTAGTTTCTACTGATATTTTGGAAAAAAGTTTCATAGACCTCTGACCCCTAAATACATTCTCTATGACCTTCATTACTTCAGAATGAAATTGTGAAACCTCAATGTTTTCATTACACATTAGACATCTTTACTTACATTATCACAAATAAAATATGAACACATAGGATATATATATACATATATATATATATATATATATATATATATATATATATATATATATATACATATATATATATATATATACATGTATATATATATATATATATGTGTATGTATGTATGTATGTGTGGATTACAATAAGATAACAAAAAATAACAACAGAGGGGGTAATGGCTTAAACGAGACGGTGGAATACAATAGAAATGATTGGGAAACTTAAGTGTGTGGAGGACAAGGTATTTACCGGCATTACCCCCTCTGTTGTTATTTTTTGTTATCTTATTGTAATCCTTTTGTTCTGTACTCAACCCCCTCTGTTGTTATTTTTGTTATTTAGTTATCTTAGTGTAATCATTCTGTTCTGTACCCTTGATTACCCATTATTTACTTTGTTGGTATTACGATTTTATTTGTATGGTTTTGTTCCACTTTGTTTCAATGCATTATAGGCCTGATGAAGGCCCTAATTCTGGCCGAAAGCTAGCCCAATAAAAGAGATATTTGAAGCTACGTCTTGCATCAATGCGTGAGCCATTTACGTCTGTACATAGAACATGATGCGCTGCAATACACGATGTGCGAAGGGCCCTCTTCCTTTATATATTTATATATATATATTTCATCTGGGGCCCGTTTCATAAAACTTTTGACTTGCAACTGTAACATCTCCCATATCTATGACAAATCTTGTTAATGCAATGGCAACTTGTCATAGTTGCAAATATCCGTTTCATAAAAGCAATGACAAATTGTTATCGTAAATAAAAATAATTTAATGAAAAATAGTTCGTGCACGAGCCTGATATGCAGCTAACAGCCGGTTTTTTTCTTCACACACGTCGTCTGCGATAGAATTTGGATGGTGACAGAATTTACGGAAAATTTGATTCGGAGATGTAAGTACTTTCTAATTATCGTATTTATTCAATTATTACATCATTTGATAAAGTAATAAATAAATCACTTCCGAAAGAATGACATTGATAATACATATCATATTTCCACCGTTTTCTACGAGGTAAACATGCATTTTGCCCGGGGATATCGTGGAGGCATCATCGAGATGCCGAGTGGTCGCTATCCCGGAGCTTCCGCGTAGGGGTGTTAGTGTGTGGGGGGTGGAGCTCGAATGAGCGGCGTTGCGACTGTACTGTCTTGACTCTGAGAGTTGCATCTGTCTTTCTTTCTGACCTCAGTCTTTAATTACCTAATTCAGTGCGATATGTGAATAGCTGTGTGAGAGTGAGCCTTAATTTTTGTGGCTTGGGTTGTTGTGGGCGACAAAAATACAGTCAAGTCTCGAGAATCATGAATGGGTTTCGATTGGTGTTCACAGCTAAAGTTTGTCCTCGGCTTGGGCATTTTTTTTTTTTTTTTTTGGGGGGGGGGTAACTAACACAAACATTTACTCTGTAACTGTGAGGGATTGTTTTTCTTATAGTTTTCAGGAGGGGGGGGGCTTGCGAGTATAAAAAAGGTTGGTGGCCAGACAGTAATAAAAAAAGGCAAAATTATTTTTTTTTTTTAAAGCTGTGTGTTAGCAAAAATTTGACCGGCAGGAAGTTGGTTGAATATTCGATATTCAAACTGTGAAGTTGGTTTGACATTCAGGTTCGATATTCAAACGCGTGTGAAGTTGGACGGATATTGAATATTCTAAAATTAGGGGTTTTGAAAGGTAGCTAGGGGGTTTAAAATGAGCAGCACGTCTCGGGCAACCATAAAATCACTGGCTTGCCCTAATACGAGGACTTTCAGGGGACAAAAGTCAGTGAATAAAAGGGTATGAATTTTTTTTTGTTGAGAGGCCTGAAGGGTATTCCGACGGCCTAGCCGGTGTAATCACGTGTCCTAACTTGTAGAACTTGACTCGGGAAACAAGATAAACCCTAACTTGACCCGGCGCATTCACATTTAGGGGGCTCAAATTAACAAAATTAAAGGGAATAAAGGGCTATATAGAGCATTTTTTTAATTAAAAAAAAGTATTTTTTCAAGGGGCCCCAAGGGATATCCCAACGGCCTAGCCAGGGTAACCACCTATCTTAACTTGTAGAACTCGACTGGGGCAACAAGATAAGCACTAGCTTGACCCGGCGCATGCACATTTAGGGGGCTCAAATAACAAAATTTAAAGGGAATAAAGGGCTATTTAGAGCACTTTTTAATTAAAAAAAGTATTTTTTTTTCAAGGAGCCCCAAGGGATATCCTAACGGCCTAGCCAGGGTAACCACCTATCTTAACTTGTAGAACTTGACTGGGGCAACAAGATAAGCACTAACTTGACCCGGCGCATGCACATTTAGGGGGCTCAAATAACAAAATTTAAAGGGAATAAAGGGCTATTTAGAGCACTGTTAATTAAAAAAAGTATTTTTTCCAGGGGCCCCCAGGGATATCTCGACGGTCTAGCAAGGGTAACCACCTATCCGAACTTGTAGAATTCGACTCGGGCAACAAGATAAGCACTAGCTCGACCCGGCGGATGCACATTTAGCGGGCTCAAATTAACAAAAATGAAGGGAATAAAGGGCTATTTAGAGCATTATTTGCATGTTTTTTGTTGAATTCAATTGACCATTGACCCCCCCCCCCCCCTCAAGAAAAAAATAAATGAATAAATGAAATAAAAATATTGAAAATAGAATAAATAAAAAAAAACAGGCAAAATATATTACCGTATATATAATCTATAGAGGGGGAATCTAGATCTAATAATGTGTGCATTAGAAATTGCACATTACGTTGATGATGGACACAATTTATGTGCTGGAAATGACCGCATTTGTCAAGCCTCATAGCTGAAATATCAAGACAGAGCGACCGAGGCCGAGACATCAGGCTTCGAGGATGCAAATTCTGGTCCCGAGGCCAGCCTCGGTATACAACACTGATAACTATAGCATCAGCATGCACTCTATACCCTACAAGATTGATAACAAAGACATGTGTTTCAACAAGAAATAATTGGTCAACATATATCTAAATGGGGTATTATACAGTATGATTGATCAACCAATGATACCAGTTCTTGTATTCTGACATTTAAATCCATGTTCCTCTGACCAATGTCGTCAAATAAGAACCTTGCTTTGAGCATAACATCCTCAAGGTGGTCTGAAATTCTATTAGAGGAAGGTGCAAGTACTCTTCTGTGGAAGTTCATTTTATGCTTTGACTGCTATATCTACAAGTTTTATTATCAATATGCTAGTGTTCTGAAGTTGATGTGTTAATAATCAAATGTTTATTCTACTTAAAACATAATAGATGGAGATCAGCAGCGTGGCAGCAGGAGCTAATGTTGGTTGTGATAAGGCATATACCACCATCAACAATGCTGCAATTGCAGTCACCACCACCACTGCTGCCACCACCATCAGTGCTGCTAATGCCACCACCACCAAGTCTGCTTCTGCCACTGCCATCACCATTGCCACCGCCACTACCAAGACCACTCCTGACACAAAGCCCCCAAGTCCTCAACTGACCGGATATTGCAGCTGGAGAAGGATAGACCAGGAACTTCAAAGCCAGGGCTTGCCGGTCTCCTACAATAAGAAAATTGCCAAGGGCCCATCTAAAGAACTTCTAGCAGAATATTTGTCCACAGTTGTAGAAATGCAGAGACTAACAAACTACCACAGGTAATAGGCTTTGAAATATGGGTTGCAGAATGAATATCAGTAAAACCCATCATGATTTGCAATCTGATTTAACCCTATAAAGGTGGTGGGGGCCCAACAATTTTCACGATTAATCAACAACGTGAAAGATGGTGCCGCGTGATTATATGCCTTTTTTTAAGATTCAGGAGTTTTCAAACAAAATTTTTGACACATGGGTACCCGGTCCTGAAATTACGCAACGTTGTGTAAGCACATGTCAGAATTGCTTTAAAATGTGATTTCATGAACAAATCCAATGGAAATTCGGTTTCTAGCCAAAATTCATAATTGCATCATACCGGTTAATAATTATTTTACTGATTAAAATCAATTAATTTCATGGTGATTATGATCAGAAAATTTTGTCAACAATACAAAAAAGTAAAAAAAAAGAAATACTTCTAAACAAAAAAAAAAATTTCAGGGGTTTGTTTATAAATTTCCAGCCAATTTCTAATTTCATGGATGATTTAGTAAAATATATTAATTGAAAATAATTTTAAATAATTTTAGAATGATCAAATATACAATTTTTCATCTGTGGCTGGCATTTTGCATTCCTTCACAATTGCGCAATTAACTGTCAATCTTGAGGGCCCCCACCCCCCTTCCACCCATCTTTCCTGCCTCCAAAATACCCTGGCAGTCTTATTAGGGTTAGATAAGCAAACAAAATTCTTACAATGGAGTGGCATTATGAGCCAAATATTTTGAGAGGGCTAAATATGGCGGATAGAACAAAAGTTCTCCAAAGATGCGAGAGGGCGAAGGGAGTGAGCAAAATTTTTGAACTAGTTTTTGATATAGAAATAAAATATTTGGAAAGATTTTGACGTAATAATGTTCAGTAAATACTTCGCTATTTCACCCTTTCCTGTTCTCTTTCTTTCTTTTCTTTTTTTTCTTGCCCCCCCCCCATCTATATGCCAGTGATGGATTTAATACTTTTTTGCATGTACAATGACAATGCTCGCTCTCTCTCCATCACCCATCCTCACTATGTGTATATGTGTGTGCAAGATAAATTATGAGGAATAATTGCATGAAGTGACGTTTCTCAACCAGAGATTCCTTATATATTATTTACTGTTGCATTTTTGTTCATCATATTAAACCATCTTGACCCCTTTACCCCCCCCCTGACAAAAACCTAGTAGTCACATGAAGTTTCCTTTTATTTTCTTTGATATACATGCAATGTATCCATGTGAGAAAATAAGTTATAGTGCCAAACATTTTTTGAAAATTTCAGTTTAATTTATTCCTTCAGGTGAGGCTTTGTCCACAGTTCCAGAAAATCAATGACTGAAGGGTTTGGAGAGCCAGATAAAGAGCCTAGAAATGTGATTTAACAGTAAGTTAAACTTATTTATGATTCTGATTCATTTTGGCATAGTAAGTAAGTCACATGATATCAATTTGAATGATTTTTGTCTTCTTGATTTGCTTTTTGTCAAGAGTCCAAATTTTAGAATTAAACTCTAAGTTTGAGGTGTTGATGAATTTTTTTTCAGCTGCAAAAGTAACAAACCAATATCAATCATTGGTAGATAATGTGACTTGCTTTCTCTTGCCAAATTGGTACATGTACACAACCTGCATGTACATGAATATTCTGCATTTCTATAATGATTGGCCCACACCACTACCACCTAAGATGTAACATGTCAAATTACTGTCAAACTCACTTCATCATGTTTTTAATTACCGGTATTAATTTTTCAGTAAAGGAGTAAAAGGACTCAGAAAGATTACCCGAAGAAGCTCACAATTTTTTTTTTTCTGGTAGACCCTTTACATTCATTTCAAGAATTGAGTTCATGCAAAATCAACTGAATGTAATGAGTACAAAATCCTGTTAATACACCTTACTAGGTGAGGCTATTCTGGTAGGTCATCCCGGGGGTGCCTGAGGATCTTGTCCATTTGGATAAATCTTGCAAAGTATCAAAAGGTATCTATTAAGGGTTAACAATGAAAGTGAAATTAGAAATAACTTTAGTATCTTGCTTATATGCATTATAAATTAATTACTATTTCAGGTACTTCAATCACATGATCAGTAGCAGGAGCAAAAACAGCAGCAAACACACGGGAGATGTAACGACTACATTGACCAACAACTACAGCAGCTTCCCACAATTTCTGCAGGAGATGCAAAAACCACACTGGCAACCTCAACAACATCAAGATGTCCAACAACCCCTCCAGGAGCGTTAACAGCAACCACAACTTCAGCTGGAGTTTCAACAAACACATCAGCAAAAACAGCACTTATGAAATGAATCTAATTGAAACTCAAAAGCCAATCTTTTACAAAATGAGACATCATTTATTCATTCTTTTACAGGATAAAGAAAAGGTTTTTTTGAAAGTGTAAATTTGCAGGAACACAATGGATGTTCCTATGTATCTATTTATCGAAATAAATGTGACTTTAATAGGAATGAATGATGATTCAATAAATATCTACTTTTTATTTGTCAATTAGTAAAAATACATGTATTTTCTATTTAGTATGACAAAAGCAATTTATCAAATCAAAATCATCAAAAAATTTAGCAATATGGCTGTTAGGCCCTCAAAATTGTTGATATTTTGATAAAAAAGCTGTTTCTGCTGCAATATTTAATGCAACTCAAATAACAGCGTTAAATATTTCTGCAGAAATTGTCATTTGACGCTGAAAGTATCTGCGGCAAAGTTTTATGAAACGGAAGCTTGCCGCTGTTTTGAGATTTGCCGCTGAAAATGGGAGTTGCCGCTGCGGCAAATGTTTTATGAAACGGGCCCCAGATCTTGGAATTCAAGGTTAAAACCCTTATTATTATCTGACGTTAAAAAACATTGACTGCTGTCCTTGAATTTTAAAGATGACTGTGAATTTTCGATGCATAATATTATTTTGTTTAATTCTCCTGTAAGAATCTATGTATTTTGACACCAAGAACACCAACCTTCACCTTTTTATCTTAGAGATACCATTGTGTAATATGGCATATAATGAATAAAAGGTCATTGACCTTTGGCTTAAATTCTATGGGTGAATGTGCATTCTAGGTACTTAATTTTACTTTATTTGATCTTCTTGTTAGAATCTGTGCATTTTGACACCATGATCACCAACCCGTGCCTTTTTATCTCAGAGAAACTATTATACAGTATGGTATATATAATGTAAAAGGTCATTGACCTTTTAAAAGCTTTGACTTTGAACTTTATTGGTGAATGTCCATTCTAATACTTGTATTCATTCTATTTTATCTTCTTGTAAGAATCGGTACATTTTGACACCATGATCGCCAGCCTGTACCTTATCACCTCAGAGATACCAAAATACAGTACGCCATATACTGTGAAAAGGGTCATTGACCTTTAAAAGGCTTTGACCTTGAATTTTATCGGTGAATGTGCATTCTAGGTACTTAATTTTATTTTATTTGATATTCTGGTAAGAATTTGTGCATTTTGACACCATTATCACCAACCTGCGCCTTTCCATCTCAGAGATACCATTATACAGTATATATAAAAAGGTCACCTTGAAAAAAAGCTTTTTCCCCAACCCGTATTCCTCCTGTTTTTGGTAAATGTTGACACCCATAACTACTCAAATCAGTCAAAAAAACATTTCCAATAATTTTATTGCAGATTGGCTACTTTGTGGTCTAATTTAGGGATACTACAATAGCTTGAGGATGCCACTAACCGTGATGCTGATATCTGGCATACAGGGATGTCTCTTGGTGGAAGGTTGGGGATTTTGGTTTCGTCCCTGGAGAAGACGCTCTGGAACTGTTCGGCCTGTGCGTCTGCTTTCCCTTGGTCATCAGTGATGATCAGTGATGATTTCATTTCCCTTCTTAAGGCTCTGGACCCCTACGTTGTCTTTGCGCCTGGTTTTGATATATTTCCAGAACTGTCTATTACCGGCTTCTTAATGAGTAGGTATGAATGTCCGTTGTTGTTTTTTCTAAGTTCTTTATTGACTACTCTCTTTATTTGTTTTGTTTGTATTTGTCCCATCTATCTTGTCATCCGAGTTGCTTCGCCTTTGAATAGTACCTCTCCTTCTTGCGGCAAAGTTTCTGGAGTTTGGGAGTTAGCCAGGGTACTCTTGGTTTTCCTGACACTGTTATTGACGGTACGTGTTGGTTGACAAGGTCGTGCATTTTGTCTCTAAAGTTGCACCAATTCTCTTCAATTGATTTACTACTAGGATTCGAGTAAAAAAGCTCACGCAAAAATTATCTGCGTCAGTTTTGATTTTATTTTCATCCATCTTTTTTCCATTGGTGGATCTCTCTTGGCGGCCTAGCAGGCAGAGGTGCTTTTATGTTGATTTTCATCATTACTACGCTGTGGTCAGAAAACCATGAGTATGGGTGGATGTTCTTCAAAAGAGAAAGGTGTGTAGTGAAAAACAAGTCTAGGATATTTTCGGTTCTACTAGCATCTCGACGTCTTGTGAAATTGACGAGTTGTTCTAAGCTATGTTCGTCAATTATTCCTAATATGTCTCGTTGAAGTGGGGTTGTGGCCTCGGCTGGAGTCCATGACATATTTGGAATATTAAAATCCCCTCTAAGTATGATGTAGGGTGTTTTAGTTTCCTGTTGGATTTTTTCAATGCTTTTGCTAAGATTTTTTAAGTCATTAGTGTTGGTTGGGGACATATAGTAGAAGCCGATATACATACTGCTCCCGTCATTTACAAAAAGTTGGCACCAAGCTGACTCACTGTATTCTTCAGCGATATCAGGTCTCTCTATTGTTGGATTGTTTGGTCGAGGGCAATGAAGACTCCTTCTCCCTTTATGTTCCTACTGTCTTTTCGGATGACTTGCAAGTTGGTTGGGAAAATTTCAGCAGATCTTTTGATTCCATCGAGCCAGGATTCTGATCCCAATATGATATCTGGTTTGGTTACTGTGTATAAGGTCAGAAATTCAGTTACTTTATTTCTAATACTCTGGACGTTAGCTATTGCTATCTTGATTTTGTTTTTCTTAAGTTTACAAGAACTCGCATCGTTCAAGGTTTGCCTAGATCTAATAGATCTACTCCTTTGATTCTTTTCAGCTTTTCTTTGTTTAATAGTTTGTTTAGGACTTGATGTAACTACTGGGATAGATTCTGAAGTATTTAGATCATCATTCAGGTCTGGGTCAAGAACATCAAATTGATATGTGCTACACTATGATTCGTCGCTATCAACATTTGGTGTGACAATGTTTACATGATCACATTCTGGGCAATACCAAATGGCATTCGAGTGTTTCTTATGGTATCCATACGCTTCGCCAGTTACACCTGTACAACTATTGTGTGTCCATTTATTACACTTTGAACAAAGCAAGCCTTTGTCGTCTATCTTTACAGCATAGTTACATAGAGTGCATGGATATTTAGGCTACCTCCCTCTCTTTCTCTTGAGCTTCAGCCTGGCTCCAGGCTTTAGTGTGGGGCCGGGGTTCGGATCAATGTCACCCGCGAGTAAGTTGACAATCTGGATGATGGCATGTAAGCCTTTTGGTAGTTTTGAGCTGACCACTGTGGTTTGCAGTCCTTTCCCAAATTCATTATGGGTTGCACAGTTATACGATATGTAATGTTGAACATACAATCGTGCAATGGGCATGTTAATTCGGGTATTGGTAATGTAATTTGATACAGGATCAAACTCATCAGAGTCACGATGATAAGTATTAAATGGAAAGTTCCTACCGTGAAAGCTGACTGACTCATTCACTCTCAAATCTCCACTAGATGTGCGTGTAGCAAGAAGAAACAATCCAAGAAAGGCATGCAGACTCGATCTCAGTAGAGTTGTTTTCGCCATGTTGAAAATCCGATGCAATGTGGAGTTGGATGCAAAGTTGAATTCCCCGCGCTGTGTAGAGTACGCGTTGTGTGTTGTATAGTATACAGTGATGACGCAGTTAAAAATGACCGATGCAGGGTGATATAAAATAGTTGAAAACTCCCCTTCTCGATGAAAATATGAGATCAAAACTATGCGATTTCCGATAATAGGTATTTAATAAGCAAGATAATCGTAAAAATAAAAAAAGATGTTCAAGTAAAAATAATATTCTAAAATTAAAAAGTGGGCGGACACAGCGATCTAAAAATACGTCCAATCTCGTCAGAGCGCCCTCTAATCAATTCAAAGTACAAAAGTACAAAATTCAAAGTACAAAAAGTAAGAAAACGTGTTTCTTTTTCGTGAATCAAAGAAGAGGAAATGCAGATCAGTTACCCAAAAAATAAATGAATACAAATTTTCAGAAAGGAAATAGACCTATTTGTTCTGTATTATTTGTCTGACCAAAGTAGCCACCTGTTAACATTCTACGCGACTACATTCTTTTGTTCATGTCACCAAGTCATGAACAATAGATGCCCAGACTAAATTTCATGAGGAATCTCTAATCCGCGCTCGCTCCTGACCTAGTATATAGGAGAGCAATTTAGCACATGATGTTCATAGAAATCGGGGCTCACGCGCGTCTTTTCATTTGACTATTCAATACATTCAAAGGTTCCCATATTTATTTCTTTTTATATTTTGATTTTTTTTGTTGGTGACCCACGTAAAAGAAAACAACTAGTCCCCCCGTACCTAAAAATCCTGCATCCGCCCACGGTCTCCCTAGGTCAAAGCACTATCCGTGTTAAAAAAATAAGAATAATTTGTTCAGATAACGTAATGTTCAACATATAAGAAATGTAATATTCAACCCGTTACTGTCATCATTTTCATTTCTACTCCCTAAAGTCGTTTTCAAATCTTCTTGATAGTAAAGTCGATGCAGCAACTAACAGGTTCGTCTGTTCGGTTTTGTTAATGGATCTGGCAGCTGTCCTGCCCTATCTCTTTCTTTCTTTTCCTCAAAACATATGATATTACTGTACATACTCCGTCTACACTTTCTATTACCTATGGTTGGATTTAGCAAAGGAAAAACATCCATTTTGAAAAAAGAGATAAATCTTTGCAGAAATGAAGCGTTATTATCAGCCTTTTCAATTATCACATTTTTTGCTTATTCCTATTTTATTCGAGGAGAATATTGAATGATTCATATTTTTGTGAGAAGTTTCTATATGATACTGATAGGCACAACAATGTAAATCATTACAAAAAATGGTTTAGGATACAAAAAGACGGGGACATCCCGATAGACTGCGGGTCCGATAGACCGCGGGTCCGATAGTCCGCGGGTCCGATAGACCGCGGGTCCGATAGACCGCGGGTCCGTTAGACCGCGGGTCCGTTAGACCGCGGGTCCGTTAGACCGCGGGTCCGTTAGACCGCGGGTCCGATAGTCCGCAGTGCGTGTAAAATTATGATCAGATACATGTATATCAAATGTCATCGAGAGGTGCAAAGGTCAAATGATACAAGACCATGGGGTTCTATCAGGTGCGGATCCATGGGGGCGAGGGGGAACTGCCTCTCCCACCCCCCCCCCGCTCAAAAAAAGAGGGGGAGAGGGGAAAAGGAGAGAATAAAAAGAGAAAGGAAGATGGGAAAAGAAGATAATAGAAAAGAGAGTAAGATGGGGAAAGGAAAGACAAGGAAAAAGGGAGAAGAACAGGGGGAAAGAAGAGAAAAAAGAGAGGAGGGAAAAGGAAGTTAAGAAAAGAAAGGAGAAAGGAAAAGGAGGAAAAAGAAGAAGAAAAAAAAGAGGAAGGAAGAGAAGAATATTTAAATAGAGAGGAAGATGGGAGGAAAGATAAGAAAAAAGAGAGATAGAGGAAGAGGGGAAAAGAAGAGAATAAAGAGAGAGAGAGAGTGGAAGGGGGAGGGAGAGAAGAAAAAAAGATTAAAAGAGAAAAAAGGGGAAAGGAAAGAAAAAGAAAGAGGGATAAGTATTGGGGGAAAGAGAAAAAAGAGGAAGAGGGAAAAGAAAGAAAAGAAAAGAAAGGAAAAGGGGGAAAAGAAGAAGAAAAAAATAGGAAGAGAATAATATTAAAAAAAAAAGAAAATGGGAAGAAAGATAAGAAAGAGAGAGATGGAAATGAATGTCGAATGTCCCATTGGGGGATTTGAAATCTCATCTTTTTTAGGTTGGAATATCAAAAATGTTCAGTTTAATCGTTGAAATATGTATCTTCTTAATGGCTAACTTTTCGACCAGGCCATAATATGTAACATTTCTGCTCGCGCTTCGCGCTCGTGGTAATTATCTAGTTACATACGCGTCCTGTTCAGGTTCACAAACATTGCCCAGAATGTTAAATTTTCAGGACAATAAACATGAAATTTGATTTTTAGCTTGCATATGGCTTATGAGATTTAACACATTTATGTTGCTTATAAAGTAAATCTAGGAAATTACTGTTAGGACATGGGCGTTTGCCCCTTCCCCCCAACAAAAAAGAGAGAATCAACGCTTAGAAAAAATAGAGAGAAATGAAAGGGATATTAGGATGAAATATACTATTATTTTCCAAATATTATGTCAAAATCTATAATACTATCACAACCTTGTATTTTTGTAATAAAAGTGTCAACATATTTGCTTGCTCGCTTCGCTCACTGCCAATTTCTTATCAATTTTATGCGATACGCCATATCGAGCCCCCTCGAAATTGTTGGCTCATTACGGCACTTGGACAAATCAACTTTGAGCGGCCGATCGGGGAAAATATGGGTGAAAAAATGGCCCCTCCCCCATTGGCGGAAGCTGGGACCGCCCCTGACTTAGGCTTTCAAGATAAAATACAGGGAAAAAAAATCAGATCGCGCTTCGGGTTCTCATTATTTATTTAGGCCTTGTGAGATACCTCAATGTGTTTTCAAGAATAAAATCTCAGATTTTCTTTAACGTCTACCCCCCATTTCATCTATTTTTATATCTTGGTGCCCTCGATCGGCCCCCCCCCCCTGCACCCATGCTGAATAAATACGCCACTGATGAGGATAATTAGTCGAGATTGCATATTCCCTAGAGGTTATCATTAATAATATTGAAGGGTATACTAAAACAACAGTACAGAAACTACAGCTCCGGTTCACAATATTCTGGTAGGGCTTAATCTGGTGAGAAGTTAAACCAAATTGAAACCCCCCAAAATCACTCGTGCTTCGCGCTCCCATTGATATTACATCATGGGCTGAAATCCCAGGGGGGGGGGGGGGAAGGGGGGAACGTGTCCCACCTACTCAAAATAGTCGGGGGACACAATATAAAATGTCCCCCTACTATTTTGGTCTTTTATAATCATAGAAATACATTATTCTAAATCGAAATAAAACATGTATTTTGGGACGAGATGAACTTAATTTGGCGATGATAACCCTTTTTTTGCTTGTTATATTTTCCCGCCCCTTGTCCCCATAGGCGGATCCAGGGGGCCGAGCTCCCCCCCCCCCCCCTTGGCGAAGCAAAAAAAAAGAAAAAAAAGGAAAGAAAGAAGAAAAAGGAGGAAAAAGAGAGGAGAAAAGGAAGAGAAGGACGACGAAGGCATGAAATAAGATGAGGGGAAGACTTGGAAAATAAAAAGAATCTTTCGTGCAACTATATAATACTTTCGCTTGCGCTTCGCGCTCGCATTGCCTATTAGGTGTTTTACATATCTTGCTCAATATGTAGTTCGAATATCAAGTTTGGAAGTCAATATACAACACATATATATTTCACCTCGGAAATCGAACTTTCATTATTTTGTGTAATTTACAAATTGGTTTTTGAAAAGTGCTTTGTAAAAATGTCAATTTTATGGTTTGAATGTTAACATTTGCTGCTTGCGCTACGCGCTCGCAAATTTTGATTTATCATGTACCTATATTTTCGTGTATTCCATAAAGTTTTCAAAATATCCCTTTTCTTGTCTGATTGTTAAGACGCATCAGCTAGCGTGCTGCACGCTCGCATTTTGATTGGCGAGTTATATAAATGTTTCAATATAGTTTATACAACAAACTACTTAAAATCCCCTTTTCATGACAGTTTATGAAAACTTATAGGTCGCTACTTGCGCTCGCATTAAGTGTTACAAATATATTAACTGATGCATCCTATTCATAATCACAAAAGTGAAATGTCCAGTTTTTATGCCATGATATCATCAGATTTCGTGCCCTCAATAGGCATTAATAAATATGATATCAATTTAATAATTAAATAGCCCCTTTGTTTCATCTCACGCTTAGCAAGATTAATAGGAAGAGAGTCATCATTTTCATATGATGGCATGTCGTAAGGATGTCCCGGTCCTATGTCAAAACTCAAAGTAATAATAATATCAGCTCTTTTTTAAGTGCGATCCATATCCACCTTACAATTTTTTTTACAAAGTGCTAGAAATATAAAGCTGAAATTGACTTTCTTTTTTTCAGATCGGACTATCAAAGTTTCATCATTTTCATGATTAAAGTTGTATTTAGAATGCCTAGATTCTAGGTCTAAATATGAAACACGCTCGAGCATGTTTATTCAGATACCCAACTTGTTCTCTAATTTAAATCATTATCCAGTTTCAGATCACAATATCAAAAATTTTCTGCTCGCGCTTTGTGCTCGCATTATTAATGTAGGAAGACCCCATATTACTCATCCTTTTGATGATTTACAAAACATGAACAGAGTGGCCCCCTTTTAGGTCTAAATCTCTTTTTTTCTGCTTGCGCTTCGCGCTCGCATCAATCGTAACAAAAACTGATTGAAATTTTCCATTCTTTCTTTAAAAAAGTTCAAAAATGTTAAGCTCGCGCTTCGCGCTCGCATTTTTGATTGTTGAAATATGTGACGCCTTCATGGCTAAGTGCAAGCAGTCCTTAACAGGTACCTTTTCAACAGGTACCAGTTCAAAACGTAAAAATTTTTTTCTCGCACTTTGCGCTCGTATTATTAATACTCATATTCTTAGAATTTACAAATCATGAATAGAGTGTCTTGTTCAGTAAATATTATGGAACTTAATCTAGAAATTTTCCGCTCGCACTTCGCGCTTGATTTATTTGTTTTCTCATATACTTATTCTGCTTGAGTTAATAAAAAGTGCTTAGAATTTCCTTTCTTTGGGTGAAAATTTCGAAGAGATTCAGCTCGCGCTTCGCGCTCGCATTATTTGATTGTCAAATCAAATTTAACAGGTATCTTTTTCATCAGTTCATTTCCCCTCTCGCTTTGGGTTCGTAGTAATTATTAAGTTACATACATGTCTTTTTCAGGATAACAAACATTGCCCAGAATCAGTTCAACTTTTAGGAAAAAATACATAAAATTTCCCAAAAAAATTAGCTCGCGCTTCGCGCTCGCATCATATAAATGAGGATTATGATATTATGTATTAATTTATGAGAATAAAGCCAAGAAGTGACTAATAAGGACTACCCCTTCAAAGAAACAAACAAAAATTATCTTCGAGCTGCCGATCGGGGAAAATATGGCTGAAAACAAATTTCCGCCCCACCCCCCCCCTATTGGCGAAGGCTGGAACCGCCCCTGTGTCCCCCTACCTTTTGGTATTTATGTATTCATGGATTTTTTTCAAGAACACATTAAAAAGTGGTCTTTATTTCTTTTTTAATGTGATTATAAGATAATTTAAGTTAGTCTGACCGGGAGGGAGTAGGCGCCATTTTTTGAAAAGTACACATGGGCGCCAAACATCAGGTCAAATTTGCTCCCCCTCCCCACGAAATCCTGGATCCGCGCCTGCATGGGTTCTATAACAATAACCCATTAGGGCAATCACCCCCTGACAACTACTTCAAGGAAAATATTATCCCCATATTTTTTACCGATGGGGACTGTTACCCCCCCCCCCAGAAATTTACTCTCCAGACAATTGTCCCAGATTATAATTATGAAAATAATAATTGTGAAAATGCCTTAACGTGACGACATGGCGTGGTACTTTATCTTACCATGTCTTAATTAATCATTGGCGGCCGAAGGCAAAACATTTAGGGGGATCCACCTGAAACTTTGGGATGGACACAGGTAAAAAAATTGACAAGCAAATCAACCAAAATTTTAGGAGGGACCACCAAAATGTTTTGACAACGAAAAAAAAAGAAGGTTATCAACCAAAATTAGGGGGGGGGGAAATATTTTAGGGTGGTCTACCTCAATTTAGGGAGGGGGGACGTAGAAAAGATATTGACGACCAAAAAAAGGTTCTCAACTAAAAATTTAGGGGGGAAAGCCCCCCCCCCGCTTCCGCCGCCTAAGTAATTAATAAGCTTATTATTTCGACATAGCGATATATTCTATCTTGTCAAGTCCATATGTCCACATGGCGAGATATGAAGTGTACAAGTCCCGGCAAGAATCCCGATGAATCGCCATGTTCTCGTCATGTTGACTGTTGACACATAACTTTTTATAAGTGGACTGACTTGGCAGGATAACGTACCTCGCCATGCGGACATAATAAGCTTATTTAGTCGATATGGCAAGATAAAGTATCTCGCCATGTCGTCAAGTCGATGGCATTTTAGAGGCTCCGTATGGCGTCTAGAGGGTATATTTCCGGGGGGGGGGGTAACAGTCCCCGACGATAAAAATATGGGGATAATATTTTCCTTGAAGTAGATGTCAGGGGGCGATTGTCCTGTGGGTCATCGTTATAGAACCCCATGGACTCGTATCATTGACCTTTTGACCTCTTTATGACATGAATTTCACTATATTGTCATGATGATAATTTTACACACACCGCGGACTATCGGACCCGCGGTTTATCGGGCCCGCGGTCTATCGGACCCGCGGTCTATCGGGCCCGCGGTCTATCGGACCCGCGGTCTATCGGACCCGCGGTCTAACGGACCCGCGGTCTAACGGACCCGCGGTCTATCAGGCTGTAACCCAAAAAGACAACCGAATATGAACCGTTATTTACCTGATCTTAAGTTTATGAAGAGAGAGCTTGGCTGCACAAGAAATGCAATTGATTACAACAATTATGTTCAAATTATAATTATGATGATGATGACTTTGATGACAATGAACAAAATTAATACTAATAAGCAGAGGAAGACGAAGGAGAATAATAATGATAATAGTAATAACTATAATAATAAAAAATAATGATGATGATCATAGTAATACTAATAATGATAATAATAATAGCAGTAATAATAAATGAATAAGTGAATAATAAGTGTACTTATAACGAGAACAATTTTGTGAGGATGCTAAAGGAAATCCCCCAAGGTATAAGTCCCCTCCCCCCCAAAAAAAAAAATATCCCCTTAACCGCGCACATTTGCAGGCAGAAAAGTGCCTTGAAAGAAGAAAACTACCATACTGGCCTGCAAAAGACCCAATCGATAGCTCATGAATAACAATAGCATATAGAGTAGCGTTGGGTGAGAGACATTGTACCGCTCTGTTATTGGTCAATTCTGAGCTGAATGCCTTCTCGAACTCGCATTTGCTCTGCCCATATAAATACATGTATTGTTACACACAACCGTTATATCACCGAAAGTCTTGATTTAGATCGCGGCAATATCCGAAAGCAACTCTTCTAAATACTGATACAAAAATACCATTTACTCAAAATATGTCAACGTAAACCACTATTTTTTATGTGATAAAATCAATTGTAGACTCCTTGCCATTATAACAACATGAAAAACACAAAATATGGTGTCGACTTTCTGGCTGTAAAATTTGTTAAACAAAAATGAGTTTTTGGGCAACTATAGGTGCCAATGGCACTATAGGGTTATGCACGTATAGCTGCCAACGGCACCGTAAGAGTTAATATCACATCACAGTTGTATGCACATCCTGGTCGGTTACAAATGAGGAGACTGACTGAGTTTGAGGAAAATTTCAGTGGTGTAAAAAGTTAGATTTTCCTCTTTTTATGCGATGACGAGTGAGTTTGCTTGTGTTTAAAAGCTCCATGCTTGAATTGGCGCGCTGCTTATTTGATTGCGGTTTATTTTTTTCGGACCAATCGAGGTCAAGAAACACATGTTTAGATAATCAAATAATTGGTTTGGTAGTTTAGGTATTTATGGTTTGTACCAGGAGTTTGCCTTCTCCAACGACGGTTTCGCCTCATGTAAAATGTTTCCATTATGCACTTTTTTCTCTAATAATTGCAATTTTTTGGTTATCTTTCTATCTTCTGATATTTTAAACGTCGCTCTCTTGTTCACCCATTGACCATGGACATAAACTGCAAATTAATTAATTTATATCACGTAAAAGCCCTTATAATATAGCCAACGAAAAACATCATAATGGTCTTTTAAGTAAAGTATGGTAGTATAATGTGCAAACTCACACTAAGTATACACTGATGGTGATGTACACCACTTGATACTGTTTGGACTTCCTTTACTCTTCCAACTTCTGAAAATTTTCTCACTCGCTTCGCTCGTTCGCCTATTGATACTAAATGTGCAAATCGTGATAGACCTTTAACTGAAACATTGTTAGATGATATACTTATTTACGATATATTGCACTTGGTGTGATGTTTACTCACCATTTAAAATGTGTTTTTGGATACCATTTTGTTGTCTCTATACGGACATTTATACTTGCTCACACACAGTTATTAACTGAAATTCATTTCTTTTTAATCACGGCACATTTATTCCAATACTGCCATCGACTTGAATACCGGTATATCCCTTTAACTGAAATATGGTTGTATTATTATATACAAGTTTATTACTCCACACGTACACATATTACTTGGTGTGTTGGTGTCCAAACAATTTAAATTTTTAGGTCAGAATAGGACTATGACAACCTTTTCCCCTCTGCTTGGACCGGATTTACCAAAGTGCGGATGATGATTATTAAAAAAGGTTGGTATACAATTGTATGATATACATTGATATTATTAACGCTTGCCTTCTGTGCATGTTCGAATGGATATGAATTTAAGACAAAGTTGGCCCTTTATAGGAACCGTAGTTCGAAACACTTACACAGTCTGCAGCGTAAGCACAGTAGCGAAGGTTTTGTTTCTTGATGCATCTCGTTAAACATCCAATATGATTGACGACAAACCTGTGAAATGTACCCGCATCAACTGTTGTTCGATAGTTATGCCAATACCACGAGATTGCCCTGCAAGATAATGGAGGTTAGATGACGATTTTTAAATTATAAATCAAAGCTCGTTTTGGAAACTCCGATGCAATTTAATATTTAATTCAAGTGAAAAAGAGAAAAGTTGTGCTAGAGAATCTTGATATCAAGTTACTTAGATCTACATTTTCCTTCCAAATATAATAAGCAGCTCTCTGACGACAGAAAGTGGTAAAAATGATGTCATATTTACGTCTTTCCTACGACGAATCATATTGACGTCATATCTTGACTTCTATAAACGGGATCTTTCACCGCGAATACAGTCATTATGACGTCGTATATTTTCGTCATTATGACGTCTCCAAAAGTGATTATGACGTCTTAATGACGTCTTTGCAGACTTTTTTTACAGAGTTTTGCTGACCAGTATCAAGGGTCAGATTGACGAGATTGTGACGGCTTTGAGATTCGACTACAACGTCTTAATGACGTCCGTGCAACGCATTGCTGGCCAGTTTTAAACGTCATATTGATGTAATTCTGACGTCGATATAAGTCAACTACGCCGTCTTCATGGCGACTTGCAACATATCGCTGGCTAGTAGTAGAAGTCATGTTGACCTCGCATATTGATGTGAATATGAGGTCTTTTGGAGTCAACTATGATATCCTAACGTAAATGTATTCTGACATGACAGCGACTTAAACATTGACATTAAATGCTACATGTAATGTACATACGCACACCATTTCATAGACCTTGTCATTGAGGATTACCTATTGTTGGTGAATACTGAGGGGCTCCGACGGTTACACGGGCCTAATCACAAGTGACACGCCATAGATATTCATTCGAGCCAACCCATTGCTATTTTTTTATATGGCTGATTGACAAAGTGTATGCATATGATTGTCCATCTAACACTGATTCTATTTTTGGTAATTACTGAACTTCCCTTTCCCAAATTGGGAAGAAATATCACCAATTTTGGACTATATTTTCACTGGCGGAAGGATTAGGGCTATTTTGCTGTTTGAGGTGATGAATCTGCTCCCCCGAAGGTGTCTTCAAACACGCCAATTTATTTTTAAAATGAGCCGGTCGAAGGACCCTTTTCTGATCAGATATGGTTTGCCAGATATATATTCGCCCCCCGAATGTCATCCTTATTTTTTATGATTTTTTTAAAGTGCCAATTTAACACATGAGTCTATGGGGAATTAATTAGGCCTGTGATACCTGTAACCAAGACCATAGCCTATTACAAAGGGAATTCCCTAGTGGATGAAATACCTGCCCTAACTCTTCACTAGGGTTTTACTATTATACATGTTTCAATCATCAAGAGGTCCAAAAACTTAACTTCATGGCTGTATACAAAGCTACAAAGGGGGTAACTCTGTCTGTCTGTGTTTGTTTACCTAGGCTAGGCTGTGTAGGCTGTGCGTGTGTTTGTCTCTGGGTTGCATGTTGTCGTGTGTTTTCGTATACCGACGAGCGCTGCTGTAAATCGTGTATAGCACCCATCACAAGATGTAGTACACATTAGATAGGCCTTGCATCAATTGCACTTGTGAAATTGTTTCATGGTGAAGGGAATTAGAAGAGAAAACTTTAGAATTTGGCTGAAGAGTGGTGGATTCAAGAGAGGGGGGGGGGTGGGGGTAGAGAAAAGCATAGTTAGTATGTGGGGGGGGGGGGCTGAGAATGAGTTCTACTGCTATCTTGTCCAACTTTTACTGACTTCTAGCCGGACTAGCCCCCATCCATTTAGAATACAAGCCATCTAACCCCCTCTGTCTCTCTCTCTTACACCCTGGCTTGGGCCCTTGTGATAGGAAGATGTGAATGTATAGTATGCTTGTATGTTGATTCTCATTTCTTTTTATTGTTATCTAATTTAACTTATGTGAATCTGGTATTTATATTGTTGGCAGATCTTGAATCTAGATATGCACACTATTCATATCTACAATTTGCATTATAGGATTTGGGCCCTACATTGCATCCATTGTTGAGCTACATATAGGCATGTAGGATGTGTGTAAATCCATAGGGCACTAGACATTAGGAGTAACATTAAAATTGGTCATTACATACACATCTGTATATTTCATGCATTTCTTTGTGATAGAGTGAGTGTACAGATGTTAAAGAAAAGCCAGGAAGGTAAATTAAAAAGAAACCTTCATGTGCCATACAATACCAGTTACACGGGCCTAATCACTAGTGACAGGCCATAGATATTCATTCGAGCCAACCCTTTGCTATTTTTTATTTTTTTTGATATGGCTGAAGTGTATGCATATGATTGTCCATCTAACACTGATTCTATTTTTGGTAATTACTGAACTTCCTTTTCCCAAATTGGGAAGAAATATCACCAATTTTGGACTATATTTTCACTGGCGTAAGAATTAGGGCTATTTTGCTGTTTGAGGTGATGAACCTGCTCCCCCCCCCCCCCGAAGGTGTCTTCAAACACGCCAATTTATTTTTAAAATGAGCCGGTCGAGGGACCCTTTTCTAATCAGATATGGATTGCCCGATATATATTCTATCCACTGGTAGTAAACATTCGACCCCCGAATGTTATCCTTATTTTTTATGAATTTTTTAAAGTGCCAATTTAACACATGAGTCTATGGGGAATTAATTAGGCCAGTGATACCTGTAAATGTCCAGCATTCACATTAACAGAATAATGATCCTCCATGCCACTGCCTTGCATAACTTGACTCAGTCTCAAGAACATGACCCCCTGTTACACCCACAAATGTAATAATCGCCCACATATGTAATAACGCCCACAAATGTAATAACACTTTACCCACAAATGTAATAACGCCCACAATTGTAATAACACTTTACCCACAAATGTAATAATTTCACCCACAAATGTAATAATGCACTTCTACCGGAGCGCTCCATAGATCTTGCGGTATGACAAAATGTCCGTGATTTAGTTCACGACAAAGCGTCCTATTTTCAGCGGTGTTCGAAAAAAGTGATTCGAGAGCTTCCGCAGGGTGAAACTTTATATTATCCTCAAGTATGTCGAACAAACGAGATTCCAGGAAACATCCCGTTTCGCCGGAGAAAACACCTCAAAGTTCGAAGATTGCCCATAAGAAGCCCAATCAATCTACACCTTCTACCTCCCCCGGAGATGAAGGTACTGTCGAAATGGATTCTCCGTTGAGTGCGAAACCGGGTAGTACACAGGAGAGTATGAAGCGCTCCCTGTTCACTAGTGATTTGGCCCCCTGGGCCTGGTCAATCACCTCCACAGTGGTTCGTTGATTTCTTCAAAGGATTTGAGGATTTGAGGCTCGTCTAGAAAACTACATTGAAAACATTACTCTGGCCAAATTCAGCGAGCTCTCTTCCACGCTAGATCAGCAAAATGAAAAACTATCTGCATGCTCTATGCAGATAGAAGACTTAGAAAAGCAGGTCAAGAAGTTGAAGCTGGATAACACCCAGCTTGTTAACAAGATAGATGACTTAGAGAATAGGGGTCGGAGGAACAATTTAATATTCCATGGGATACCAGAGCAAGCTCATGGTCCAGGCTCACGAGAAGACGTAGCTGTCACTCTACAGAAAGTGCTGCAGGATTTTGTGGGGCTGTCTACTTCTGAGTAAAAGATTGAAAGATGCCACCGTACACCTACAGGACCTCCCATCCAGCCTCGCGATCACGCCGGTGACCAGGATCTGAAACCTAGGATCATTCATGCGTGCTTCTCATCATTCGCAGATAAAGAGCAAGTCAGAAAAACATGCATTCAGAAGTTCAAAGTCAAAGATGCCAAGTTTCATGGAAGGAAATTATTTGTCGCCGAAGAATCCTCCAAAAGGGTAATGATGCAGAGGAAGGAAAAGATGGATGAATTAAAAAAACTAAAGGAAAATGGGAAAAGGCCATTTTTTTTGTATCCGGACAAGTTGGCATACAGAGATACCTCAGGAAAGCTTGTTATTGTAAAATAACTCTCTAGCTTGTTCCATTATATCTTATGATTCCATACTTTGCCAAGTTCTTGTTTTTTTATTTTGTTCATGAACATATTTTGTTGAACTTTGTCAGTGAACATTTTTTAGAGGTGTGTTTTCTCTTGTATACTTTATGTTACGTTGATCTGAATGGTGGAACTTAAATGTCAGTTCACTTTCCTTTTTTTTAGTATCATGACATGCCAAAGTCTTTTATCACCTTGTTTGGCACAGCTTTACTAGCATAGTTGGACTCTTTATACTTGTATGTTCATTTTTATTATTATTTCATATGGTCATAAGATTGTTTGTATTAGTGTATGCATAATCATACACATAAAATGTGCATTTTTGTAACTTACTTGTGATTAAATATGCATCCATAATGTATATGTATACTTGCAAGTGTTATATGTCCTTTTTAAATCTTAATGCTGAAGCTTGTAAATTTATTTTACCCTCTTTTAAACATCGTTGAATTTCGAATGCTTTTTGTTGTATTGCTGATTTTGGGATTTGTGCTGAATGCAGAGCTGTTACTTAATTTGAGGCTCTGCATTTCATCTTGCACTTTTGCTCCCTTTAAGCTATTGTAATGATATTTTTGACTTTTTTCTTTTTTTTGTTTTTGGTTTATTTTTGGCAATGATTGTTTTGTTCTTTTTTTCTCTTTTTGGGGACCAAACTGATTTTTATGTAAATGTGAACTCGTGTATAATCTTATTAGACTTCAATTGTTCTCTGCATAGTTTTCTTAGTCTAATTTGCAAGCTTCCTTTAATTGTCGGGGAATGCAGGATTATACAAAACGAAAGAAAATTTTCCACTACATGAGAAACCTTAACAATGATATTATATTTTTACAAGAAACACATTCTAACAAAACGGATGAAGTTTTTTGGAAATCCCAATGGGGTGAATCTGCATGGTTTACCAGTTTTTCCTCTAATAGTAGAGGTGTGGCCATTCTTATAAGAAAATCTATTTCAGTCAAAGTATTTTCTGTTTTTTTACGAACCTGATGGTAGATTTTTGATCTTAAATTGTAAATTAAATGATGTTCCAGTCACTTTGGTGAATATATATGCCCCAAATAATGATGATCCCGATTTTGTACTAAAAGTTTTTGCAGAATTAGATAAATTTGACAACTCCTCTCTGATTATTGGTGGAGATTTTAATGCGGTGATTGGCCCCCTTGACTACCAAGGTACAAGACAAAAACATTCTAATACTAAGGCAAGTGAAATGCTATCTATCATTATTGATGAATATGATTTAGTTGATGTTTGGAGACATTATCATCCAGCATTGAGACAGTACACAAGACATCAAAAAACACCCCAGGTTCTATCAAGGCTTGATTATATTCTAGTTTCTAGTAATTTTTTGGAAAAATTGTGTTAAATCCAAAATTCTTCCAGGAATTCAGTCAGACCATTCTGTTGTTTTTATCCAGTTTACTGATAATCAACCAATCAGAGGAAGAGGCTACTGGAAGCTTAACTGTTCTTATTTACACAATGATTCTGACTTTATTAATTTGATAAAGGATAGTATCCGGGAATTTAAACACATTCATAACGATTCAGAATGCAATCCAAATACACTATGGGACTCCCTCAAATGTACTTTAACTGGTAACTGTATTGAGTACTGTGCCAGGAAGAAAAAGGAGAGAAAGAAAGAAAAAATTCATTTATTAGATGAGATTGATAAATTAAGGTCACAATTAGGTAATAATACTTCATCTAACAATTCTGAATTATTAAAACTTGAAAACTTGGAAGACAAGTTGAATAATATCTATGAATTTGAAACTAAAGGTCTTATCACAAGGTCAAGGGTTAGATGGTTAGAGGAAGGGGAAAAAGTTCAAAATATTTTTGTAATTTAGAAAATAGATCTTGGCGAAAAAAACTATTACTAGAGTTCACAATGCCCAAGGCAATATTGTTTCAGACCCTGACAATATTCTTGAAGAAATTTGTGCATTCTATTCAAACCTGTATTCTAATCATGAGAGAGAAACAGAAAATGATGACCCAAATGAAGCCTTTTTTGATAATTTAGATATCCCCAAGCTTTCTGATAATGCAAAACATAACTTAGAAAATCCTTTAACCAAAAATGAAATTTTTGATGTTATTAAATCTATGAAGATGAATAAAACGCCAGGATTTGATGGCCTTCATATTGAATTTTACATAGTATTTTGGGCTGATATTAGCGATTTACTATTGGATTCATACAATTATTCCCTTCAAAATGGTGTGTTATCAATTTCTCAGAGGAATGGAATTATAACACTTCTCCCAAAGAAAGATAAAGACCCTCTGTTTGTTAGAAATTATCGACCTATAACGCTTTTGACTGCTGATTATAAGATACTAGCCAAATGTTTTGCCAATCGCATTACTTGTTTTATGCATGATCTCATTCATCCAGATCAGTCTGGTTTTTTAAAGGGCAAAAATATTAGCAACAATGTGCGTTTAATTTTTGATATCATTGAATATACACAGACAAATTACATTCCTGGAGCAGTAATATTACTTGATATTGAAAAAGCTTTTGATAGTGTTAATCATAACTTCCTTTTCCGAACTTTAAAACATTTTAATTTTGGTTCTAAGTTTATTGACTGGATAAAAACTCTGTATTCAAACAGACAGACATATGTTTTGAATAATGGTTCCTTGACTGATCGCATCTCAATGCAAAGAGGTATATTTCAGGGGTGCCCTATCTCTCCTTACCTGTTCCTACTAGTTATTGAGATATTGGCTATTTCTATTCGACAGAATAATCAGGTTAAAGGTATTAAGTTCAAGAATCAAGAGGTAAAAATATCATTATTTGCAGATGATTCGGTTTGTTTTGTAGACGGGGCTAGAGATTCATTTAACATTTTGTTGGATATTTTGAATAAGTTTGGTAAAATTTCTGGTTGTAAATTGAATTTAACTAAAACAGAAGCAATTTCGATTGGTTCCAAGAGAGGTTGTCAAGATTTTCCGTTAAGTAATCATGGAATTACATGGAAATCAACAAGTTTTAAATCTTTAGGTGTCAACTTTTCTATGAATTTGGGGTTGATATTTGATTTGAACTACAAAGAAAAATTAAAAAGAATGACCCAATCAATAAATTGCTGACGAATGAGAAATCTTTCGCTGATTGGTAAGATATGTGTAATCAAATCTCTTATCCTCCCTCAATTGTTATATCCTTTTTCTGTTCTCAGTATAAAGATACCACAGTCATTTTTTTTAAGGAACTTAATAGTCTGTTCTTTAAATTTATTTGGAGTGGTGGTAATGATAGGGTTAAGAGATCATTTATGTGTAATGATTATACTCAGTGTGGACTAAAAATGATTGATCCTTATTCATTTGCTCTATCCCAAAAAATGACATGGGTCAAACACCTACTTGATAATTTTGAGTCTGTTTGGAAATCAATTGAAATCTCAGCTCTAGAAAAATGTCATAGTGATCCTAATATTTTGTGGAAATCATATGCCCCAGAAACCGTTTTACAATCTTTAGGTAATTCCCAAATTTCAGATTCGCTTCGTTCATGTTATTATTTCAGAGAATATGCCTCTATAGAATCATTTCATTGTAAATTTTCTGAGATGGGGCATTGCCAATTCTTATGGTTTAATATATTAATTCGATCAAAATCCAAAAAAATACTTCTAATATGAATCTTGGCATGAGTAGAATGTTGTTTTAATTTCAGACTTATTGAATCCACCTCATCCTGGACATAAATTGTTTGAAGAACTTATTTTAGATTTTGATATTCCTGTGTCTGATAGGAGAAAATACAATTTTTTAATGAAAAATATTCCAATGGAGTGGTTTAATAGAACAGTTTTGACTAATGTACACGTTCATGATATTTTGATTACTAAACTGATTGCTGCGAAAAAAGTACCATGTTATGCCTATAAAATTTTGAATGTGCAATATCTTCCAGATAGACGGTACAACTACTGGAATGAATGCATATCTATCCACGTACCCACTTTGTGGGAAAAGGTACATCAAGCCAATTTCTTTTGTACTATCGATACTAAACTCCGTTCCTTTTACTTTAAGATTTTTCATAATACTATAGCTCTAAATGCATTTCTGTATAAAATCAAAAGGAAAGATTTACCAAACTGTACATTTTGTGATAATAAAGAGGAATCAATGATTCATCTGTTCTGTGACTGTGATAAGGTTACCTCAATTTGGAATCTTCTATTGACTACGATAAAAAACATATTTCAGATTTCGATCTCACTAATTTTAAAAAATTGTTTGGTGTATCAACGGATAGATTTGTTACTTACCTTTTACTATTGGCCAAATATTATATTTATATTTGTAAATTCAAGAACACCTTACCAAATGTGGATTCATTTAAAAGTTTTGTGAAGAAACACAAGAAAATTGAGCATCACCTAGCCAAGAAAAGAAACAAACTCACTGCACACTTTAAGAAGTGGAGATTTGATATATGATTTTTATTTTAGATACAGGTAGTTCCCCCTTTACCATTCTATTTGTTTTTGTATTTCAAATTGAGACTAGTACAATGCACAGAGTAATATGCTACAATTGATTATACGTGTAAATTTATCTTGATGTGTATTCCCTTTAGAGTAACCTATATCGTCCAATGTTTTATTTTTATTTATGTCACCCTTTTTATTTTTTTTCCATTTATTTTTTATTTCATCTTTGTTTTGTGATTTTACTGCTTTTGAACTGTTTTAAATCATTCCATTTACCTGTAAATATTGTGATTATATGTGATCTTGAATACCAATAAAACACATAATAAAAAAAAATAATGCACTTTACCCACAAATGTAATATTTTTTGATCGCCCACAAATGTAATAATGACTATACCCACAAATGTAATAAATTTGAAGGGATTTTTGGCAAATCCTGGCAAATCCTGTTTTTCTTTATACATAATTGAAGTTGCTCAACAGCCCAAAGCCCAAAGTCTTTATTCCAGACCCGGTTGTTTAAAAAATTATGATATAGATCAAAAGTCTTTATTCCAGACCCGGTTGTTTAGAAAATAATAATATAAGTCCAAAGTCTTTATTCCAGACCCGGTTGTTTAAAAAATAATCATATGATCCAAAAGTCTTCATTCCAGACCCGGTTGTTTCAAAAATTATGATATAAATCAAAAGTCTTTATTCCAGACCCGGTTGTTTAGAAAATGATAATATAAGTCCAAAGTCTTTTCTCCAGACCCGGTTGTTTCAAAAATTATAATATAAATCAAAAGTCTTTATTCCAGACCCGGTTGTTTAAAAAATTATGATATCGATCAAAAGTCTTTATTCCAGACCCGGTTGTTTAGAAAATAATAATATAAGTCCAAAGTCTTCATTCCAGACCCGGTTGTTTAAAAAATAATTAAATGATCCAAAAGTCTTCATTCCAGACCCGGTTGTTTCAAAAATTATGATATAAATCAAAAGTCTTTATTCCAGACCCGGTTGTTTAGAAAATGATAATATAAGTCCAAAGTCTTTTCTCCAGACCCGGTTGTTTCAAAAATTATAATATAAATCAAAAGTCTTTATTCCAGACCCAGTTGTTTAAAAAAAATAATCATATGAGCCCAAAGTCTTTATTCCAGACCCGGTTGTTTCAAAATTTATAATATGAGCCCAGAGTCTTTATTCCAGACCTGGTTATTTCAAAAATTATAATATATAAGTCCAAAGTCTTTATTCCAGACCCGGTTGTTTAAAAAGTAATCATATGATCCAAAAGTCTTTATTCCAGACCCGATTGTTTGAAAAATGATAATATAAGTCCAAAGTCTTTTCTCCACACCCGGTTGTTTAAAAAATTATAATATAAATCCAAAGTCTTTTTCCAGACCCTGTTATTTCAAAAATTATAATATAAATCAAAAGGCTTTATTCCAGACCCGGTTGTTTAAAAATAATATAAGTCCAAAGTCTTTATTCCAGACCCGGTTGTTTAAAAAATAATCATATGAGCCCAAAGTCTTTATTCCAGACCCGATTGTTTCAAAAATGATAATATAAGCCCAAAGTCTTTATTCCAGACCTGGTTATTTCAAAAATTATAATATATAAGTCCAAAGTCTTTATTCCAGACCCGGTTGTTTAAAAAGTAATCATATGATCCAAAAGTCTTTATTCCAGACCCGATTGTTTGAAAAATGATAATATAAGTCCAAAGTCTTTTCTCCACACCCGGTTGTTTAAAAAATTATAATATAAATCCAAAGTCTTTTTCCAGACCCTGTTATTTCAAAAATTATAATATAAATCAAAAGGCTTTATTCCAGACCCGGTTGTTTAAAAATAATATAAGTCCAAAGTCTTTATTCCAGACCCGGTTGTTTCAAAAATGATAATATAAGCCCAAAGTCTTTATTCCAGACCCGGGTGTTTAAAAATAATAATGCAAGTCCAAAGTATTTTCCAGACCCTGTTGTTTCAAAAATTATAAGTTAAGTCCCAGATGAGATACATTAATGATATTCCAGTGGAATAAAAATGAGAATCGAGCTTAGTCTTTTCTCCAGACGCTAATGGTAAATTGAAAATCAAGCATAGTCTTTGCTCCAGACCCGGTAACTAAAAGCTGAAACTTTATAGTAATGTGTTAATATAGCAAAAAAATGCGAAATCTTTTTTCCAGACCCGGTTAATTAAAAAAATATAATCTAAGTCCAAAGTCTTTTTTCCAGACCCATTTATTTAAAAAATTATAATAATTATAAAAAACAAAGACCCACGATCCTATTTATGTTGAATAACATGGAAATGTAGCGTAGTCTTTCTGTCAGACCCAGTTATAAAAGTCATTAAAAACGCAACAATAACAACAAAACAAAGACCCTGCAACCATTAAAGGTCAAATCCTCTTCAGAAAAATGTTGATTTGAATCAATATAGAAAAATCAGATAAGCATAATGCTGAAAATTTCATCAAAATCCGATGTAAAATAAGAAAGTTATGACATTTCAAAGTTTTGCTTATTTTTAACAAAATAGTTATATGAACGAGCCATGCAGCTACATCCAAATGAGAGAGTCGATGATGTCACTCACTCACTATTTCTCTTGGTTTTCATTGTTTGAATTATACATTATTTCAATTTTTACGATTAGGACCTCCTTGCCTGAAGCAAAAAATGTTAAGATAATATATATCCACGTGTTGCAGGGAGGAATGAAACTTCATTTCACATGACAATGACGAGAAAATAAAAATTTTTCATATTTCATTTAAGAAAATACAAAAGAAATAGTGAGTGAGTGGTGTCATCAGTTTCTCATTTGCATACCGACCGAGATGTGCATATAACTGTTTTGTGAAATGAAGCGAAACATTAAAATGCCATAACTTTCTTATTTTACATCCGATTTTGATGAAATTTTCAGTGTTATGCTTGTTGAATTTTTCTCTTTTTATTCAAATCAAGTTTTTGTTGGGGTGGACTTGTCCTTTAAAAAAAATAATTTCTTGTATATTCCTTCCTTTTTTCAATGGAAAAAACCTAAATAACAAAACATTAAAATACATATGAAAAAAAAAAACTGAGAAATAAGATATCAGTAAACAATAGAGGGATTACTTCCCGAAAACGATAAAGTTGTTGATTGACGATCTATGATATATTATATAAAAGAAAAACATTCTAACAAGAGGGGATAACCATTCCATTCCATGTTTTTATTTGGAAATAGTCATAATAGACTATTTTTGCCACCCACTGTATGAGAAGAAGGGTAGCAATTTTATTTAGTATTAATTTTATTACTTCTTTTTGTCTCACCTGCATAGCAGAGTGAGACTATAGGCGCCGCTTTTTCGACGGCGACGGCGGCGGCGTCAACATCAAATCTTAACCTAAGGTTAAGTTTTTGAAACGACATCATAACTTAGAAAGTATATGGACCTAGTTCATGAAACTTGGCCATAAGTTTAATCAAGTATTACCCAACATCCTTTGAGAGATTCATGTCACATGACCAAGGTCAAAGGTCATTTAAGGTCAATGAACTTAGACCATGTTGGGGAATCAACATCAAAATCTTAACCTGAGGTTAAGATTTTGAAATATTATCAGAACTTAGAAAATATATAGACCAGAACTTGGACATAAGATTAATAAAGTATCACCAAACATCCTGCATGAGTTTTACGTCACATGACCAAGGTCAAAGGTCATTTAGGGTCAATGAACTTTGGCCGATTTGGGGGTATCTGATGAATTACAATCAAAACTTAAAAAGGGTTTTGGATCTGATTCATGAAACTTGGACATAATAGTAATCAAGTATCACTGAACATCCTGTGTGCATTTTAAGGCACATGGTCAATGTCAAAGGTCATTTAGGGTCAATGAACTTCGGCTGAATTGGGTTTTTTGTTGAATTTCCATCATAACTTTGAAAGTATGTTGGTCTAGTTCATAAAACTTGGACATAAGAGTAATCAATTATCACTGAACATCCTGTGTGCATTTTAGGTCACATGACCAAGATCAAAAGTCAGTTAACTTTGGCCATAATGGGTGTATCTGTTGAATTACCATCATAAATTTGCAAGTTTATTGATCTGACATTTCAAACGTGAACATAAGAGTAATTAAGTATCACTGAATATCCTGTGCAAGTTTCAGGTCACATGATCAAGGTCAAAGGTCATGTGAGGTCAATGAATTTTGGTCACATTGGGGGTATTTGTTGAATTACCATCCTATCTCTGTAGGTGTATTGGTCTAGTTCATAAAACGTTGAAATAAGAGTAACCAAGTGTCACTTAACATCTTGTGCGAGTTATAGTAGTTTTCAAAGTCAGCACTGCTGCTATGTTGAATCGCGTGATGCAGGTGAGACGGTCAGAGGCATTCCACTTGTTTATTAGTATTATCTCTGGTATATTCAATCCTTTTTTATGAAAAAAAAACCTTTAAATGCACATAAAACAAAAAAACTGAGGAATAAGATATCAGCACACAATATGGGGATTACTTCCCGTAAACGAAAGGGTTGTTGATCGACGATCTATGAGATATTATATAAAAGAAAATCATTCTAACAGGAGGGGATAACGCTTTAACAAGTTATTCGGTACTTTAAATTTTCAGTATACCAAACACCATTTGTAGTATATTCAGCATTTTTTTTATTAGTTTCAATTCCAATAATCTCAGTGGCCTAAGATATATTTTCTGGGGTTATATTGACCCGTTAAGTAAAGAGAGAGAGAGAGGGGATTTATGTGATCAAGAAGTAATAAGATGGAAAAAAACTGATTTGAAATGACTGAAAGACAGGCAAAGAAAGAAGAGCCTCCTCCCACACCCGTACCAGAGTTACGGAGTTAGGCTGTCCCGTCGGTGGATTCAGGTCCATCAACATCTTGAGGTTTAATCTTTCCAGGGGGCAAACGTGTGTGTGTGTGTTTGAGTTTTGTCAGACGTGTCTCAATCAGATATGATTATTTACGTCTGGGACCGACCTTTAACGTCACCATTTGAAAGACGTGACCAGGGCTCGAACCTCGAACCTCGAACCTCTGCATCAATTTGTAACTTCCCCACATAGCTTGGATTACAGGCGCACGCCACAACGCCCAGTCTTTAAATATGGTGTAGTCTTTGCTCTAGACCCATGCAGTTATTTCAAAATAGGAAATTATTAGAAACGATAAAAACAGACAAACAATATTAACAAAGACGCCACAATATCATTGATGTAGAATAACGTTGTTGTTGTTGTTATTTTGGTTTTTTAAGGCGCGTACCATTCAGATCTGAATATTTACGCCTTTTATTAATTTGACGTTTTTATGGAATGCCTTATCACAGGGTTTTATATTTTGGGAGATGCTAGTGTCTAAGTTTTTTAGATTAATCTTTTGCTTAATTTATATTTTAAGAGAACTGGATGTGGAGTAAAGACAACTCTCTAACCCCAAGCATTTTAACTGGGTTTGATTTTAAAGATTGGTCTTAGCTTTGATTTTTTTTTCAATATTTGTTTATCTTATAAATAGTTGGGTCTAGACGAAGGTCTAAGTATAATAATAATGTTATTCAAAAGGAATAAGAATATGACAAAGTATTATGTTTTTAAGATAGTTTGAATTAATTTCTAAATGACTGGGTCTGGAATAGAGACAACGCTATAAACATGTGCTTTTGTACTTGGTCTTAATTTGGAGGATTGTTGGTTCTTAGATTCGTTGTTGAGGGTTGGGTTTTATTGTTTTTTTTATTCTTGAAATAATTGTGTCTGGAAGAAAGTCTACAATCGATCTCCATGTTATTTCACAGTAGTTAGATTATTGGGTATTTGTTTTAGACAATTTTATTTTTAAATAATAACCAAGTCTGGAAAATGGACGTTTACTTTGCAAATGCATAATTACAATGTTTTGTAAGGGTCTTAATATTATTATACAAAAGAATCTGGGTGTGGGGAAAAGACATATTTTTTACTGGGTGTAACCTTTGAAAATTGGTTTTAGATTTCATTTTCTTTTTCAATTCATTTCTTAGATAACCTGGTATGGAGGAGAGAGTACGTTTTACAACTCATGTTATTCCAAGAGAATATGATAGGGTCTTATGTTAGAAGATTTTTTTTCGTAATTTTTGTAATGATTAGGTCTGGAATAAAGACAACATTCTAAACCTCTTTTTAAAAACATGTTCTGAGGTTCAAGGATTGCTTGGTATTAGATTTGGAGTTATTTATATTTTTACTCTTAGCCTTATTTTGAAAAACACATGACTGTGTCTGGCTGAAAGACTACGCTATATGTCCATGTTATCCAGCATTAATAAGATTATGGGGTCTTTAAACGGTTTTTGTTGTTGTTGTTGTATTGTTATTTACAATCTTTGAATAACAGGGTTTGGAGAAAAGGCTAAGCTCGATTTTCTTTTTTTTCGACTGGAATATCATTATGGTATCTTAGTTTGGACTTAAATAACTGGGTCTGGAAAAAAGACTTTGGACTTACATTATAATTTTTGAAACTACTGCGTCTGGAAAAAGACTTTGGACTTTGTGGTATATGAAGGCATTACTATAGGGTTTTAGTTTTTAGTTTTAAATAACCGGGTCTGGAGAAAAGACTATGCTTGATTCTCAATTTACTCATAGCGCGTATATTCACAATACGTTCAGTATAATTTAAAACAACAACAAAGACTTTGATTCCACCAGTTTTAATTAAGTGGGTCTGGAGAGAAGACTAGGCTCGATTCTAATTTCTATTCCACTGGAACATCATTATCGTATCTTAGTTTGGACTTATATCATAACATTTGAAACAACCGGGTCTGGAATAAAGACTTTCGATTTATATTATAATCTTTGAAACAACAGGGTATGGAAAAAGAATTTGGATTTTATATTATAATTTTTAAACAACCGGGTCTGGTGAAAAGACTTTGGACTTATATTATTATTTTTGAAACAACGGGTCTGGAATAAAGACTTTGGGCTCATATTATTATTTTTGAAACAACCGGGTCTGGAATAAAGACTTTGGATTTATATTATAATTTTTTAAACAACCGGGTCTGGAAAAGACTTTGGATTTATATTATAATTTTTAGTAACAACCGGGTCTGGAGAAAAGACTTTGGACTTAAATTATCATTTTTTAAACAATCGGGTCTGGAATAAAGACTTTGGATTTATATCATAATTTGTTAATTAACCGGGTCTGGAATAAAGACTTTGGGCTCATATTATAATTTTGTAAACAACCGGGTCTGGAGAAAAGAGTTTGGACTTATATTATCATTTTTGAAACAATCGGGTCTGGAATAAAGACTTTAGGCTCATATGATTATTTTTTTAAGCAACCGGGTCTGGAATAAAGACTTTGTACTTATATTACAATTTTTGAAACAACCGGGTCTGGAATAAAGACTTTGGATTTATATCATAATTTGTTAATTAACCGGGTCACGAAAAGAGACTTTGCACTTTTGTGCTATATGAACGCATGACTATACGATTTTAGTTCAGAACGGATTTGCCAAAATTCCCTTCAAATTTATTACATTTGTGGGTAAAGTCATTATTGCATTTGTGGGCGATCAAAAAATTATTACATTTGTGGGTAAAGTGCATTATTACATTTGTGGGTGAAATTATTACATTTGTGGGTAAAGTGTTATTACATTTGTGGGCGTTATTACATTTGTGGGTAAAGTGTTATTACATTTGTGGGCGTTATTAGATTTGTGGGTGCAACACCCCCCTCCCCTCGAAAAAAAGAATATACACCAAAATGGAAGACAAAATGAAATACATGTACGCTTTAAATTACGGAATCGTAACAAATATTTGTCACATGGGACCAACCAAATAAAGACAATACTCCGCCATGCATTTAAATCAGATTATTTAATTCTAAAGCATAGCATGTTTTATCTCTTTCTCCTAATAACAATGTTCTTCGAACAATTTCCACCTTACAAAACCGTGACTGCCTCTAAGTCTCAAATAGCAATATTATTCCAACAATTTCATACAGTATACTTAGCCGTTTAACTGCCCCTAGGACTCTGCACTATAACAGATCATGTAATGACCTGATCATGACCTCTCAAAATCTACTGCTAATCCAATACTAACACATTTACTTAATATCCAAATACCTTCAACTTCATTTTACACATCATCCCGAACCATTTCCTTATGTGTTAAATTGGACGCACTCGCTCTACTATTAACTGAAAATAGGCGCCTATAATTGTTCTTGGAATCTAATCACGCTCTCTGTCTCAACAATTCCATACGTCACCATATTGTACAGTCTTTGATGAATAGTTCATACTCCGAAGGAGAGTTAATTAGTCCGGGGGCTGGGAGTTTATTCAGCTAATCGGGTACAAAAGGTTTGATGGTCCCAAGATGTTGACATGATATCAGAGGTCAAGAAAATGTGTTGCTGACGGGTCATATCCTACACGGAAAGCCCAGAGGACCCAATTTTTGTCGGCCATCTTGATTTTTTTCATGAAAATCAATTATTCTTATACTTTTGCACAAAAAAATCGAAAAGTATTAAATAAATACGCGATTCACATTGATTTAGACAATAGAAATCGATTGCAAGTGTTTTCATGACAGTCCGGTTAATATGTTTTGAAAAAAATAAGAATTTATGCCAAAATTTTCATGTTTTTAGGCAAAAATTTGCATGTGTATTGATATCTTTCTGTTTTTTCATTAATATCAGCCATCAATGCAAGACATCAGCATTCAACACGAAATAGAATATATTTACGAGAACATTGATATGCTTCATGACAGTATAAATGTCTTGACTTGCTTAGATATAGGGAAAATACCTCCAAATGCATTCCCCGATATTGCGATGAAATGGAACTAAAAAGCAACCTCCGTCACTAGTCACATTAGTGATACTGACTTCAATGCGCTCGCTAGCTTGCCTTTTGAAAGAATACAGTAGTCTCAATCGGTCTTGCCTTGCCTTTGTTGGTGTGAATGAATGTAATGAGCTTCGCGATAGAAAAGTGTATGTTACGTGTAATGGTATGAGGCCAAAAAGGCGTTTTTTTACACATTTAAGCAACTTTATGTTAATGAAACCTCTTGGAAAAGTTAGAGGAGGTATTGCTCTGCATGTCGCAAGCAATTACATTCGGACACCTTTAAACATAGTCCCGCAAGAGCCTGTCGACGGTACCCCACCCTTATCCGAAGTTTGACTACTAAAATATCCTGACTTTTGGAGCCCTCAATGTGGCAAAATGATGCTGAGGTTAGGTAAAATAACAACTTTTATTTTCTTTAAATCACTTGGAGACGAAATAGTAGGAATTTCTCTATCAACTACATTACAAAGCCTACCTTCTCAGGGGCTGCCCCAAATCACCCAACCCCTTTTTCGTATTTTGCCCATTTCTTGGAAAATTCGTCATTTTGGAGCTCCATTGATTGAAAAGGTTTTTCTACTATGCAATGAAACCACTTTTATTGTTTTAAACCACTTGAAGACAGAAGAATATACTTTTTTCTATCTGTTACATAAAAAGAATTACTAGAAAATGAAAACCACCCCCGTAAGTGGGATACCGAAATCACTATCCCCCTTTTTCCGTATTTTGCAAAGTTATGGAAAAATCTACAAATTTCGAGCCCCCACTGAGGCTAAAGGGTGCTTCTGCTAAAAATCAATCAATTTTCTTGTCTTAAAACCACATGGAGACGAAAAGTTGCCTTTTCTCTCTCAGTTACATTTAAAGAGGTACTGATACAGCAAAGTCTACCCTGTCAGGGGCTCATGAAATTTCCCACCCCTTTTCTGTATTTTACCTTTTTATTAGAAAATCTGCAATTTGGGGGCCCATCTTTAGACAAACAGATGTTCATTCTATATAGCAAATCACTTTCATTGTCTTAAAACCACTTGGATAAGAAAATATAATTTTGTTTCTATCTGCTACACATAACAAAGTGCTGGTATATTGAAGCCTACACCCTCTCGGGGCGGCTGGGGTCACCCAACCCCTATTTCGCATTTTAACAATTTATAGAGAAATCTGTCAATGCGGAGCCCCCACTGAGACTAAAGGGTGTTTCTGCCAAAAAGCAATCCATTTTCATTGCCTGAATCCACTTGGAGACAAGATAGTAATTTTTATTCTATTAGTTAGGTATTAAGAAGTGCTGGTACCACAAAGCCTACCCCCGTCAAGGGCTCCCGAAATTACCCAACCCTTTCCGTATTTTACCTTTTTATTAGGAAATCTGCGAATTTGGAACCCAAAATGCCCAAATTGGAGCAAAAAGATGTTTCTCCTAAACAGTAAAACACTTTCCTTGTCTTTAAACCATTTTAATGCGAAAAAGTATATGTACAGAATTACTGGAAAATGGAAGCCACCCCCGTCAGTGGGATGCCGAAAACAATATCCCCTTTTTCCGTATTTTGCAAATTTATGGAAAAATCTTCTAATTTGGAGCCCCCACTGATGATAAAGGGTGCTTAGAATCCATTTTCTTATCTTAAAACCACACGGAGACGAAAGAGTTGCCTTTCCTCCATCAGTTACATCTAAAGAGGTACTGATAAATCCAAGCCTTTCCCCGTCAAGGGCTCCCGAAATTACCGAACCCTTTTCCATATTTTACCTTTCTATTATCAAATCTGCGAATTTAGAGTCCACATCGAGAAACATGTTTCTCCTAAATAGCAAAACATTTTTATTGTCTTAAAACCACGTCGATGAAAAAAGTAGTATTTTCTCTATCTGCTACATTATGACGGAGTGCTGCCACATCGAAGCCGACCCCCTGAGGGGGCAACAGAAGACACCCAACCCCTATTTCGTATTTTGCTAGGAAAATTCGCCATTTTGTTGTTTGCAAGATTGGCGGAACATCTTTTTGCCCCAATGTGGGCTACAAATTCTCAGATTTTCTAATAGAATGGTTAAATGCGGAAAGGGAGTGGGTGATTAACCACTAGGAGACAAAAGCATAGCATTTATTCTATCAGTTGCATAATCATAACGAAGTGCTGGTATATACCAGCACTTCTTTAAGATTATGCAACTAATAGCATAAATGCTATTCTTTTGTCTCATAGTTGTTAAAAACAATGATAGTGGTTTTATATATAGGAGAAACATCTTTTTGCCTCAATATGGACTTCAAATTCGAAGATTTTCTAAGAAAAATGGTAAATTACAGAAAAGGGGTGGGTAATTTCAGGATCCCCTGGCGGGGGTAGGCTTTGCTGTTCCAGCACCTCTTTTTTATGTAACTGATAGAAGAAAGGCAACTCTTTCGTATACATGTAGTCTTAAGACAATGAAATTTAATTTGCTTTTTAGCCGAAACAAACTTTACCCTCAATGGGGGCTCCTATTTGCAGATTTTCCCTAAATTTGCAAAATACGGAAAAAGGGGATGGTGTCTTCGGCATCCCACTGACGGGGATGGTTTCCTTTTCCCAGTAATTCTTTATACGTAACAGATAGAACAAGTCTACTATTTTGTCTTCAAGTGGTTTAATGCAATAAAAGTGGTTTCACTACATAGTAGAAACATATTTTTTTTATCAATGTGGCTCCAAAATGACGAATTTCCAAGAAATGGGCAAATACGAAAAAGGGAAAGGGTGACTTGGGGCAGCCCCCTGAGAGTGCATGCTTCGTTGTGCCCTCACTTCTTTAAATGTAGATGATAGAGAAATGCCTAATCTTTCGTTTTCAAGTGATTTCAATAAAATGAAAGTTGTTATTTTACCTAAGCGAACCATCAGTTTGCAACATTAAGGGCTCCAAAAGGCAAAACATTTTAGTAGTCACGCTTCGGATAAGGGTGGGGTACCTTCGACAGGCTCTTGCCTGACTATATTTGAAGGTGTCCGAATGTAATTGCTTGCAACATGGAGAGCAATTCCTCCTCTAACATTTCTAAGAGGTTTCATAAACATAAAAGTTGCTTAAATATGTAAAAAAAACGCCTTTTGCTCTCGTAGCCATATATGCAATATACACTTCTTTCGCGTACTAGTCACACCAACAAAAGCAAGGCAAGACCAATTGAGTCTATTTTACTCTTTTGAAAGGCAAGCTAGCGAGCGCATTGAAGTCGGTATCACTCGTGTGACTAATGATGGAGGTTGCTTTTTGGTGTTATTTTATCGAAATATCGGGGAATGCATTTGCAGGTATTTTCCCTATATCTAAGCAAGTTAAGACATTAATACTGTCATGAACCATACTGATATTCTCGTTAATACATTCTCTTTCGTGTTGAATGTTTTTATTTTGGATTGATTGCTGATATTGATTACAAAACAGAAAGGCCCGAATTCACAAAGGTGGACTCTGCGAAATCCACGGATTTTAGAATCCGTGGACTTTTGAGTCCATAGATTCTGGAAAATCCACGGATTCTCCAGTTTGTGATTCAGCAACAGTGGACTAAAAAATCCAGGGATTCTACCAGACCCATGGTTGAGTCCATGGATTCAACCGTGGACTCAACCAAATCCACGGATTCAACCGTGGATTTTCAATCAAATTTAGGGACTTCCCCATTTTGAGACTGCACTGCGCATGCTCAGTGTCATGAAAACAAACATCTGCAGCATATACACAATATACAAAAAATATTATTCTAAAATAAATGTTTGCTGGTTACCCCCCCCCCACAAGAATTATGTTTGCTGGCATTGATTGTTGTGTATCTTTACACACGCACACAAAAAATAGAAGCACATCATCAGCTAGCTGCACCTGATCAACCACGGCCCTGAAGTGGCAAAAAGCAGAAATCCATTATCTAATCGAGTTAATCTCAGATAGACAAGATAAGATATGTAACTGAGAAACTAATCACAATCCTTTTTACAGCAACCAATTCCACATCACTAAAGCACCACTGGATCCATCTTTAAGAACAAGGTAATCACTGATTGCCAATTAACTTTGAATCACGCCATGATCATGATACAATCAGGAAACTAATCATGAATAACGTTTTCAGACATTCCAATCCTTTATACTTAAACATCATCACCTAATCTAAAATATCACAGCATTATATTTGATTTTGACACACACAAAAAATATATCATCACCATGATCACTCTTATGAATGGGAATAACATCTGGAATAATTAAAAGCAAAATCAATTCAATTTGATAACAGACAACAATTTAATATATTCTTTTGTCACATTTTCCACACATGAATAGCCACACTTTACATGATGATTTAACTATGGCTACATAGATTCTGACTGTTAAAATTATTTTTTCTGCAAGTCAAGTGATATGCATGTAAAAATTATTTTTTTAAAATTTATATACATCATACTATCATGCAATACCATTAACCCTATACAGGCCTCTGAGCCCCCCCCCCCCCTCAATGATTTACGCAATATTTTCGCAGAGCGATTTTTTTTTAACGTGCAACCTGACTATTACTTTCAAGTCTTGCGCACCTTATGAGACCAGGTTTGTGCCACCCGGGTACGCGGTTCCAAAATTACGTAACATTATGTCAGACCAAAAATTGCTAAAAAGCGTGATTTCGTGTACAAAATCAATGCAAATTATGTTTTCAACCAAAAATCACAAATGTATGATTATTTTTAGCTTTGCTGGTTTAAATGTATTTATTTTATGCTGTTTATGATCAGAAGAGTCCCCAACAAATTTCATTGAAAAAAACAATGATATCAAATATGCATTACCTAAAATTGGGAGTTGGGAGAAATTAATTGCCAAACACAGATGTACAAACTTTTTTTCAGGGGTTTATATTGTATCAACAGTACTGCAGAATATATCAAATACTCATAGATAAAGAAATAACAGAAGGTCTTGATTTGTTGATGCGGTTGGGAAAATTCATTTGAATATTGATATCATAAAAACTGTATATAGACATATCTATTCATAAATTAGGAATTATGTTGCAATGGATGACATTGTACTATAAAGACCAAGAAAAACAAATATAGTATACAGTACCTGACTCATTATCAATATTCATGAAAACTAGGGCAATGCATTTTAAATGTCCAGCTCAGACGTCAGATAGGGGTAATACTATATTATATTTATGGTTTTAATGTACTTATATTCATCACTCTGTATGATGATTATGTATTTATTGAATATTGATATATGACTCGGTATTATAAATTGAAAAATACACAAAGAGCATGACAGTATTAGAAAGTGAGTATTTATTTTTAAAGTAAGCCTAGTAAGAATGATCTGGTCTTTGTCTGAATGATTTTCACACTTCTCTAACTTAAAGAAATATGATGGAAGTATAAGATTGTGTATATATGTTGATATATCAAACACAATTATCGAAAGACTCACTCAAATTCTTAGTCTGTAGCATCTAATATCAAGATAAATGAATCGAAGGAAAATGCTCAAGAGCATATTTAAAGGACAAATAAGTACTGTACAGTACATTACAAAGAGAGGGTGCTAAATAAAACAATCTAAATTTCAATGCTTAAAAATAGTCAATGACCGTTATTATACTTTAGTGACATATGAATGATGAGAGGAGTACAAATCACATTATCGACCCTTTCCGAAAAGTTCAGACTGGCATAACAGAGTCTACATTTATATTACAAATGCAATCTGCACACTGACGGAATACCTGTTCTTCAGATTAAAGGGGAATCCAGCCTTGACCATAAAATGGTGTGTTGGGTAGGAGAAAAATAAATTAAACGGAATGGTGAAAGTTTGAAAGAAATCGGACAAGCAATAAGAAAGTTATTGCTGTTTTAAAATTGGGATCACTAATTCTACGTAGATTTCAAATTGGCAACTGGGTAAGTAAATTATGACAAGGGGCAAGGACAACTTTCTCATAGGCCATGTACTTTATTATCAGGGATTTGTGGTTTTCTCCCAAGTGCCCATTACCCTGGGGCTGTAATCTAAATATAACCCAGTTAGTATATTGTTTTATGTCCTCATGACAGAAAAATATAATTTGAAATAAAACTTTTGGGAAAAATGATAATTTAGCCATAATATGCATTGGAGTACATGGAAGAGTGTCCTTGCCTTACATCACTATGACATGCCATATGTGGCCAATTTGAAGTCTTTATGGGTATAGTGATTACCGATATTTACAACTTTTAAAAATTCGTAACTTTCTTGTTGTTTGTCCAATATTGTTCAAACTTTCAGCTATCAACTTGTCTGATTTTTCTTTTCCTTATAAAAATAAGTTTTTATTTGGGTTGGATTCCCCTTTAAGGAAGTACAGGGCTTGTTCCCCACCAGGACTCCTAATGTAGACATGAGTCCCATCGATGACACCTATGACAACAGGTAGAGGTTCACTACATTCTGTATTCCTCCTCAGATCACCCCCAAGCGTGTTGATGAGATGGAGTGCAGTCTCTTTTGAGAAGCGATACCGCATTCGAAAGGCTTCATCCGTCATGTACAACTCAAAAGGATTCATTCATTCCTGTTATCCCGTCAGGGTCTGGGCCTGTTGGCTATCTGTGTATACATGGAAAGAGAATTAGAGTAGACAGACAAACATGAAAAAAAATGATAAATCAAGATTCCCTGAACAATAGGTAAGGTTTGCTAACATTCAGCCCATCCCCCCCTAGTCTTCTTGATACAGTATGGAAATAGTCCAGTCTATTTAGGATTAAGTTTGTTTTTCTTTTCCTAATTTTGTTTTTACATTAATATATGCATTGCATACATCAAGTTAAATGTTTCAAATAATCTGCTGCTTAATTGCTGTACTCCTTTCATTCATTTTGACTCCATCCATTTTTAAATCTTGAAAATTGTCACTGCATGTGCAAGTAGGAACGAACATTTGCCATGTTGGTTTCATCACTAGTGCTTCAACCAGTATCTCCTCCTTATAGAAACAAGTCATAAATTTGTCAGTTATAAAAAAAGGGAAATATTTTGCAATAAGCACTGCATCGGTTTACTGTTCAATTGAAACAAAGCTTACCTCTCTGAAGCTGTTGACACGATCAAGATGCATTAAATGAGCACGGTGATTTTTTTTGTTCTGCATAGAAAATGAAATTGACATAGGGTTAAGTTTTAATGGCAAAGAAAATAGTCATAAGAAAGATGAGCATGAGACTAGAATGAGATTCAGTTATAGTCATTGAGATAACAGTTTGAGAAAATTCTCTAAAATCTGCATTCTGAAAATTGTCTCATCTCTGTAAGGATATCCCCTATTTTATCTCTGAAAACGCTATTTTTTTTTCTTTACTAAAATAAAAATACATGACTGCTGAGTGCTCTTCTTTAAAACGATTCATCATCTCAAATGAAATCTTCAAAATTGCTGAAAAGACTAGCCTGGAGGTTCCTGGAGAGTAAAAATCAGTCTAGGCATACGTAGTCATAGCCGGCCCGTAGGCTTACTCATGACCATGATCATGACCATGGATATTACCATGGACCAACTATGGTAGTACTAACTGAACTTCTGTCAGTTCTGAATCTGATTATCATTCTGAGACTGAGTGCACCGTAGGCGTAGTCGAGTACGGTAACTCGACTGATTTTTACTCTCCAGGAGCCTTCAGGCATGCAAGCTAGAGTAAGATAAACCATGTAGATCTAAGAAAATCCACCGACAGGGTCAAGGGGAATCAGAAATTTCGGAAGAACCGAGTGAAAAGGGGAACAAGTCAAGGGTTTAATCGTCTACAAACGTCAACGAGTACGTGTAGCCGTGTCACAGAGCTCGGCAAAGACCAACACAGAAATGCACTTATGGGGCTACACAAACCCATTTCCGCGAGCATTTTTTTCACTTACTCGACTCTCATGACCGTACCTAATATACATGCATTCATGACATAAATTCGGACATTACTTCATAAATCAATGCATAAAAAGTTACAAAAAATATTACTCATCAAACAAATATGTCAAATTACTCACAATTTTCTCTGGGCTCGGTCCAGCATGTATTTTTTTCACCACTTTCACGTCAAGTCTTCCACCTTAAATTTTGCTGCAAAATTATCGTCCAGCGTTTGTTGTCTGCGCATGCGCTGCACAAGATGAACCCAAATGCTGCGCTGTGATTGGCCAATTACGCCTAGAATCCACGGATTCTGTGGAGTCCACTGTTTTAAACCACCCCAAACAGTTGACTCGAAATCGTGACGTAATAGACTTGGTAGAATCCGTGGATTCGGTCGAGTCCACCTTTGTGAATCACAAAAGCGAATACGTAGACTGTGAACTCAACAATTGCAGAATCCACCTTTGAGAATTCGGGCCAAAGATTTCAATGCACATGCAAATTTGTGCGTAAAAACATGAAAATTTTGGCATAAATTATTATACTTTTCAAAAAATATTAACCGGACTGTCCTGAACACACTTGCAATCGATTTACACTGTCTAAATCAATGTGAAATGCGTATTTATTTAATATTTCTCATTTTTTTTCTGTGCAAAAATATAAAAATAATTGATTTTCATGAAAAATTCAAGATGGCAGACAGAAATGAGGTCCTCTGGGCCTTCCGTACAGGATATGACCCGGCAGCAACACATTTTCTTGACTTCTGATATCATGCCAACATCTTGGGACCATCAAACCCTTTGTAACCGATCAGCTGAATAAACTCTCCCAGCCCCCGGACTAAATGCTTTCAATCGACAAAGTGAGAGTCCTAATGTCGCCTACCTCGCTTAACAGCACTCCATTGGCGTCCAAGATATATATGTCAACGTTAAGGATGGGAGGCGGGTGCATCCTGCCCAAGACTACGTGCCATCTAAAATTGAATAGCGGCCAGAAAACACTCTCTACTACATGGTTCAGATTCTATGAATAGTTATTCATAATTAAAGCCCTAAAGCATCTTACTAAATATTTACTCAATAACTCAGAATTTATGACATCCTCCATACTACATTTAAAGTCCAATAACTCCCTATAAATATACAATCCGTATTGAAATGCTGACATAAATGATTCTTCTAAAACATCGAACAATAAGGATAAAATCAAACAATTATATTATTGGGTTTACTCAAATACTTTCTAAGTAGGCCCTTTATCATAAGTCAATATTGTTTCTTTCACTTAGATGTTTTATTTTACTTTCAAAACGTACAAAAGCTCATAAGTCAACTCGCCGGTGGTGCTGAATTAATTACATGTAATCAGAATTGATGAAATAACCTGTCAAAAACGGTTCTTCTCCTGTTCTCAAACTAATACCTTGGTCACATTCACTCTACGGCGGCCGTACGGCGAGTCGAAAACAGTCGTTTTAACATGTTTTTGTACCAGCTATATAGGTGGTTTGAATAAAAATGAATAAAACGGCTGTTTTCGACTCGCCGTACTGCCGCCGTGGATCAAATGTGACCGTGTTATAAACTAAACCAAAAATTATTGAAGAGAATAAATGAACGAAATCTATTAAAGGGGAATCCAGCTTTGGCCATACAATGTTGTGTTGGGAAGGAGAAAAATGAATTAAACAGAATGGTGAAAGTTTGAAAGTAATCGGACAAGCAATAAGAAAGTTATAGCTGCTTTGAAATTGAGATCACTAATACCATGTAGATATCAAATTGGCAACTGGGTAAGTAAATTATGACAAGGGGCAAGGACAACTTTCCCATAGGCCATGTACTTTATTATCAGGGATTTGTGGTTTTCTCCTAATTACCCATTTCCCTGGGGCAGTAATCTAAATATAACCCAGGTAGTATATTGTTTAATGTCCTCATGAAAGAAAATTACAATTTGAAATAAAACTTTTGGGGAAAATGACATTTTAGCCATAATATGTATTGAAGTACATGGAAAAGTAGTCCTTGCCTTACATCACTATGACATAACATAAGCGGCCAATTTGAAGTCTCCATAGGTATAGTGATTACCAATATTTACAAATTTTAAAAATCCATAACTTTCTTGTTATTTGTCTAATATTGTTCAAACTTTCACCTATCAACTTGTCTGATGTTTCTTTTTCTTATAAAAACAAGTTTTTATTTGGGTTGGATTCCCCTTTAAGGATCCATGCAGGCTTGGCATGTCCTCCTTATCTAGCTGGCTTGGTGTGTCTGCCCGAACTGCACCTTTGTACACGTTCAGTATAAAGAACGTGACCAAAGTTAATTTGCATATTTTCACCTGAAAATTCTTAAACACAAAAGCCTATCCTGGGCTGAATAAAATAAGGCATGCAGTTCAATTATTTCTTGCATTGAAGACTCTACAGACTACACCCTTTCATACTAAGAAATTAAACCTCTTTTAGCAAATCTACTTACAGATATTTCAATGACCTCTGGCTTATTAGGACCTCTTTTGCATTAGAAATTAATCCTCGATTTCATCACTAATCTCATCTTTCTCTATTATCCACCACCAATGGCACAAGAAACACTTCTTACTCTCTATCATCCTAAGATGCACACAAGTAAATGCAATCATAATTCCTCTATGACAATATTATATTAATAAATAACAGTTGCATGGCATAATATTACCAGCGAAAAAAGGGAAAAAAAGTTTCAAAACTCTACACACATCAAAAATAAAATCTATCAAAATGCAGTATAAGGGTCAAAGGAATGAAACAATCATTGTTATACCAATACAGAAAAAAAAAATCATTAATACAGAACATAGGCATCATGAATAATAAGGATCTCCAAGAATATGGCCTTTTTTGTTGAAATTGTAATGAAATATATCTTCAAATTTGGACAACAATGTAAGAAAAAATATACTGCATATAAAAAAAATACCCGAGTGGCAATTTTGTTGCATTTCAGGATTTATGAAAGCTTGCGTTTGGGTGAAAGAATCATACATGTACATTTATTCTCATGAAAAGTATGTGGTTGCATTACACCATTACTTGTGGTAAAACTAGTTGCAGCATAGAATGATTTCTTGAAAAATCATTTAAATTAAGGTTAAGTGTCAAAATACTGTAATTATCTAGATCTGGTACTGTAAACGGCAGTTTATAAACACTCATAAAATGACATTTAAATTTGAATTTCATTTTAAGCCGGCATGTAAGTGCCTTAAACAAAATGTACTACTAACTCTACTATATATATAAATTAACAATTTTGTTGGTCCCCAGGGGGTGTTTCATCAATATTGTCGCGCGACAACTGTCAGCGCTGACTAAAAATTGCATTTCACGGTACTCCCGGAGCCCCTCTGACTAATGTCAGAGAATTTTTATTTCACAAATCGTCTTGAACGGGTTTCGCTGACCAATTAGGCCACGCCCACTCCCAAAGTCGTGAAAAAGAGGATTATTTCGTGTTTCCGCTTCAACGATTCGAAATGAAACGAATGAATTAGAAGAAGCAAGGTCCCCGGAGTCGTTAATGAGGATTTTACCGTAAATAAGACCCTTCAAAATGTCGTTCATATTGTATGTAAGGTGATTGAATTATTTGTGGCGCGTAATTATCAAATGAATTACAAGAAAAGAGAATCTTCTGGCAGGACCCCTGTCGATACGATCAATAAACTCGACAACACATAATACCGTCTAGTCCCATACCAGTGTTTCTGTGTCTGTAGAAGTATCTCGGGTCCAGACTAACGTTAGTCTGTCCATACAAGTTTTTTACGAGCCGGACATGACTGCAATTTTATAAGTTTTGCAAAGAGAATTCTTTATATTTTTTTACCTTTTGTCATTCTATGTTACAAATCTTGATATTTCATTTTGCATTAATTTTGTTGCTCGGTGTGGTCGGAGATATCCTCGATCACCAGGCAAACCAGCGTGTGCAATTGTTAAATGGTGCTCCCGTGGCAGTACTAGTATAGCACATAGATTGAGGCCTAACTTTCCTACTGTACTAGAATAGACCTAGATCTATCTTTAATTATCTTTGACTTTTCGCATCCACTTGAAATGAGCCATTAAATAGCTCCCTTAAAAAAGATTGTCAAAAAGTTTTTTTGCTTTTTTTTCTTAGTCAATTTTTGTAGACAAATTACTAATTAGCACCCTATAAATGTTGACTCTCAATCTGCAATATCATCGGTGTTGCTAGGGTAACTGAATTAAATTATTGTTGATAGTGTCTCTTAATCTATTTTCTAAAAATATTATCGTACCACATATAGTTAGAGTTTAGTCATACTTAGAGTCGGATCCATGATTTTCCAGGGGGGAGGGGGCAAATATTTCGTAGGAAAATTTTGACAAATCAAGGAAATTTCTTACCTAAAAAAATTGCCAACCAAAATATTTTTTAGTATAAAAAAGGTCTGCACTTTTTTTTATTTTACTTTTCAAGAGGGGGGGGGGGCATGTTAAATCATTCAAACCCACATCAATGACAATGAAATCGGACTGTGATCAGATTTTCTATTTAAAGTCAGTTTGTAATGCAAACATTACATAAGCATGAAATGAATTTAATAGATTCAATATGTTTTGCACGTTAGCTGCAGGGTCAGCGGAACGGTTTTGTTGAAAGCGAGGAGGCTGACCATGTTAAAAATCATAACCAGATGGTCATTTTCGGACATGGTTTTGGAAAACAGTGGGGGGTGTGCTGAAAAACGCAAAAATTGCCTTCTCGTTATGATTTTTTGTGTATGTTCAGCCCCCCCCCCCGTTTTCGCAACCCCTGAGCTGCCAATTCTCTCACCCCTTAATCCATTTATCACTACTTGCTAATGCGTATGCTCATACAAGCTACATTGTGAGGAATAATTTTGCTATTTAAATTCCTCAGCCAGAGCATATTAGATTTACTATTGTTTGTATATTTAATTAAAACTTGAACACTTTATTTACCCCATTCTCTATAAAAGCTAGTAATCAAAAGATGTTTCATTCCCTGTTTTTAGACATGTACATATGAGATTATGTAAAATATTCTAATTAGTTATTTCAGCACTATTTTTCCTTCAGGTGGAGGCTTCGCCCAACCTTTTCAGACAGACATGATATACAAAGTTACCCAAGTATAAATTAGTCGGTGAAAATCACAAATAGTCGGAGAAAACCACCGACTAATTGTTTGATAAAACGCCCCCTGGACTTTTTTATAACCAGAGTGCACTTTAGTCTCCCTCCTAATTTTCTTTCTTCTCATCTTTCTTTTTCATTCCCATTATTGTGTCGTCTTATTCTTCTCCCTGTCCTTCTTCGACTTTTCAATTTTTACCTTTTCTTCTACTTCTCCATTTCTCCCCTTTCTCCTCCTGTTTTAATCTCCCTCCTCCCCCTTCCTTTTCTCTTTCTTCTCAGTCTTCCCCATTATTTTATCCTTCTCTTTGTCTTATTCGTTTACATCCTCCCCTCAATTTTCTTTTCTCAGTTTCATTTTTACTCCCCTTATATCCTTCTTCATCTTCCTTTTTCTTCTTCTTCTACTTCTCCTCCTCCTTTCTTCTTGCTTTTCATCTTCAGCACTTTTTTTCCTACCCATTTTACGTTTAGTGAAGAATAATTCACAAAGAAAGGGAGATGCAATATAAATAATGACGTTATGAAATTGTAGCACCTCACTATGCTTTATAAAGGATACCACAGACTTCAAGAGAAATCCTCGAGAGCCTAATCGAGAGTATCCTTTCATCCTTTTTCTTCCTTGTTCATTCCATTTCTCCTTTCTCTCTTTCTTTTTTTCCTTTCTTTCTTTCTTTCTTTCTTTCTTTCTTTCTTTCTTTCTTTCTTTCTTGCTTTCTATCTATCTATCTATCTATCTATCTTTCTTTCTTTCTTTCTTTCTTACTTTCTTTCTTTCTTACTTTCTTTCTTTCTTTTTACTTTCTTTCCTTTTTCCTTTTCTCCCTCTCTCCATTCCTTTTTTTCCTTCTCTTTTTTTTCAGGAGGAGCCCCCCCCCCCCCGCTTCCGCCGCCTATGGCTCTAAGGTTTAATTTGGCGTGCAATGGCTAATTTACGTAAAGGAATCATTCACCTCATGAAATAGTGAATGTTTCCAGATTGTTTCGTGTTTCAGCAACAGTATTATGATAATCGGCCTCAATCATGAATATTTAATATGTCATTGAAGCCCTCGCTGGCGCCCCCCCCCAAAAAAAAAAGACATAAGGGATTCATTGAAATTCAAGTTAGTTTTCAAGAGGCTCATAGTGTCTTGACAGAAAAGCACGGCAATAAAAGAAAAACATGACTTACACAAAAATATTTGTAAGGATACCGTAGACCTTAGAAGTTCGTGTGTTTGTGACCAATAACTTCAGTTCATTGCCGGTACCAAATCAAGTTTGCGGAGAGAGAAGTATGTGTTGAAGTAAATTGGAGATAAACGATGTGGGATGTAAACGCAATCAACAAAAATCAGGTCAAAATGTGGAATGTCATTATGTTAAAACAGTAGTCAAAATTTGCTAGTTTGTTATGATAAAACAGTAATCGAGTACATTTTATTGAACTCTTTACCTGCTCCCCGAACAACGCACCTACTGCCAGTGCACTCAACCCTTAAGTGCCAGCCACTAATTCCCCCTTTGCCAAGTTTATTTTGTGTAATGCTTAAGAGAGTGATTTTCTAATATTGATCATATGTGACACACCATAACTTTTCATTCGTAGGTCATATGACAAAAGTTGTGCATAAAAGTTGTGGGAAATTTCATAATCTCTCCATTGATGTCTATATATATATATTTTTTTTTTGCGTGCACCGCTTTTAGTGTGTTGTGTGTCTGTGCAATCCTAGCATATAAAGTCATGTACTATACACTACATGCATGTAGTAATGAAATGTTTTTTTTTTTATTTCTCTGCATTATCCATTTTTTTTTTATACCCGACCATACATGTTTGAAATGAACGAAAGTAATCTCTAATCCCCTGACTCTTTTATAACTTTCTATTTTTGTTCCATTGACCCCCCATGAGTAGATTATGTCCTAATTCCACTAACAACAAAGTATTGATTTTTCAGTGTTATGTAGAGCCTAATTACTCTTGCATGTCCAATAGTAGCTCTCGTTCTTTGTAATTCCTGCATTACCTATTTACAATCCCTGCTATTATCAAATCTTTGTACTACATGCTTTACTTTGAAAGATTGTTTAGAAGGGAAGAATTGGAAAATAGGCATGTAGACAATTTTGAAATGAGTTTCATATCTATTAAAAAACATTCCATCTTATTCATGTAACCATGCAGCCTAATAATACTTGTTTTAAGTTTATTTTAGTGTTTTTATATGATTCGTTCACAAATACACTAGTTTTTGATGTGTACATATGATTATAATAGGTGAGTGATTCATAGTTTCTGTCAGGGATGTAATGCATAACACCCCCCTTCACCAAGCGTGTATAGCAACTCAATACTTGGTTATGTTTTTTTTATTTCTCTATCTCTTTTCTACCCCTCATCCGTCACATGCACCTTTTTGCTATTTTTTTCTTAATATAGTATTTTATCTAATTCATATTGATAAATTATTTTTTTTGCTGAATTTGAGTGAGTCTATATATTTTTTCTTTTAGATGAAATCAGTTTGTCACTATTTTATTTATATCACTTAGACGTTTGAGTATAGAAGTACAAATATATTTCTCCAAATTATTTATAAACTCTCACTCTCTCTTTCAATCAAGTGCAGTCATAATTTTCCCTTACACTTTCATCTCGCTTGCTCATGTTACATCCCTCTTCATCTCTCTTTCATCTGTATCCTAAAATCTTCCATTCACTGGTTTAGCTCTGCCCCCATGGAAAAACGCAGTATCTGACATTTTTTTTCAATTTTCACTTTTTTCATAAAAACAGTCAGTAAACATCCCTTTTTCATGTGACACATCAACTTTCTGAATTTCTTTTAGGAAACCCCCTTATCAGTAACTATAAAACGCAGTATCTACACTGAACTTACGGTTTCCCTACCGAAAAACACAGTATCTACATGATGAGGCTTTTCCCCATGGAAAAACGCAGCATCTAAAAGCTAGTCTTTTACTAGACTTTAATTTCTATGTTTGGATTTTATTTTCCTTTTATTTCTCAGGATAGCATGTTGTCTTAAAAAAAACCTCTTTACAAGTAAAATATGAATGATAAAACTCGAATTGTCTAAGAGAGTCAGAAATTTGAAGTAAATGCAGATCAGATTAAAAAAGAAAATTTGAAGCAAGTATGGGTTAAGGCTAACCCATCAGACCTGACTAGCTTAATTTTGCATGCATTGCTTGCAGTGCAAATGAATTACACATTGATATATTGTTTATTGGAATTGAATCATTATCGTCTGAGTCAGTGATGATAAAAAAAGAATGGAATTAATCTTCTTTATCAAATGTAGATACTGCGTTTTTCCATGGGGAAACCGGGCATTTGCTTCGAATTTCCCCAAGGTATGTACATTTTTGTCAATAACTAAAAAAAAAAAACAACAACAGCAAATTTGTTGGGGGGAGGGGCCTGAAATAGGCATATTCATGCTCCAAAATTTGATAGCAAAGGGATGATACGAAATCAAACAGTTTCGAGCGGCTTTGAAAAAAAAATGCTTAATATCTCAACTTATGCAAAATGTAGATACTGCCTTTTTCCAGGAGGGGGGGGGGGGCAGAGCTATGACTCCTTTCCAATAAATAAAGTCCTGGATCGGGCGGCCAAAAACACATGGCCAGGGACAGCTTCGTGTTCCTGTCCGGGTGTTGCGATACTGAAGTATCGCCCGTTGAAAGTGACCCGTATCAAGGTAACCAGTAGTGCCCTTGTTGCTCATGATGAGGCGCGTGATGGTCTTCACAGCAACCACAGCTCGACAGTTGCTGTGGGAAAATGCAACAGAGGCAAGACGATGATGGATGCCCCAATGCCCCAAAGGAAAAGACGCAAAGCTACCGCTGTGAGCTCAGAGCAACCATCAGAAGCCAGCTCGTCGGGGATGCAAAATATGGCGAAGACACGACGAAGACAAGTGATGAGTCAATGCGCCTCCTGTGCAGACCGCTCGACGATTGGCCAGTTCGACTACCTGTCCACTATGACCAATAGTTGCATCCTTTGTGATGAAAATAGTCAGCACAGATACACTGAAAGGGGAAGCCTGGCGAGATCAGGGGAGCCGGCGGTGCACTGGGACTGGATGGGGCTATCCGGTTACACTGGGTGCATCCTGCACGTAGGGCTCTGATTGCGGTGGTGTTGCCAGGCCAGAAGACAGAAGCATCAGCACGAGCAGTCATCGAGCTAACCCCTTGGTAGGCAGCATGCAGGTGGGTCAAGATTTCATCCCGGAGGGAACGAGGAATGAGTACAGGATCATTGAAGAGTATAACCCAATCAACCGAAGAAATTCCATCGCAAAACTGGAATTTTTCACGCAGTTGGTGGAAAAATGCATGGCGATGCGCAGGCAAGCCGGACTCGATGAGTTCAAGGAGGGTCTGCATGTTGTCATCACTCGCTTTCGGAGAACGTACTCTATCCTATGTAACCGATTAGAGGTGAATAGAGTCCAAGGCACACATGCCACAGGATAGTGTGCAGACTTCAGCAGAATCAGTGGAACGGTCCGATGTCTGAAGGCCCCCCATTAGCGATAGTGAGTGCAGGAATGACAGGGGCACGACACCAACCATGGTTACGTCATCTTGGAGGTGCAATTTCTCTGCCTTGCCTGTAGGGTGGCAAGACAGGCAATCTGTAGCTCGGTGACGGATGCCAGGGACATGGAACATTCTGAACTTGTACCGCAGTGTCTTCTCCTTTAGATTCTGCAGGCGGGGATTATATACACTGGATCCCCCTCAGTTTGTTCTGTTCACATCTACTACAATCTACCAAATATTTTGCTTTCAATGATATTTTGTAAGAGTCAAATCTATGCATGTATTATGTTAATGTGTAGTCTATGGGACATAGAGATTTAGATTCTAGGTTTAGCCATACAGCTAATTTATATTCAAATGAGAAGTCTTAACATAGAGATTGATGCACTGATTGACAGTAAAGTATCTATCGAGATGATTGCATTCCATAATACACTTGTCTGATGTGTAAATTTGAATTCTGCGGTCACGATTGCAAGCACTGTACTTATTATGTCACTGCACATATTCCTACGTGTATATTTTTTAATCATTTAGAGTCAGTCAGCTTTTATAGACCATTGGAACTTCTATTACTGCCTGTACCAAATTTCTTCACAAGTTTCAACGAATCCCGGATGATTTTTTTGTTTTCTCCTATTTCTCTCCCCCGCCCCCTTTCACTCGATTTGTCACTCAGCACCCCGGAGTCTGTTCGTCACACTAGTGTACGCGCATATTCTTACATTAAGCAAATACACTACACCCACCTGCACGCACCATTCACCGTAAATTCAATACACCGTATTGGTAACCGATTTAGCCATTTATGAACCTGGATTGGGTTTTAAACAACGCTTTATTTACACCTTTGTGTAAGTACTACACTGCAAACGAATTAATATCGCTTTTAATACCATCAAAAATCAATTAACCAGTCGACTTTAGCTTTATGCACGTTAATATTAGAAGCTTGCAAAAAAACTTCGATACTTTCAGTGAGTTTTTATCCATATTAGATATGTTTCCATTTTCTTTGATAGCAATGTCAGAAACCTGGTTACATTCAACAACTCCAAACATTTTTAATATTGACAATTATACATTAAAACATAACGATTGTAAACATGGAACGGAGGGGTGTTGCTTTTTACATTCATAATGATCTACATTTCAAAATAAGACATGATATTAAAGTTGAAGCTATAGAACCGTTATTCATAGAAATCTTTGAGGACTATAAAAAATAAAATAGCTGGTATTGTCTATAGATCACCAAATAACATCACTAACACATTTTTGGACAAATTGGAGACATGCCTCGAAAAGATATCACGCGAAAACAAGGACGTTTATTTCATGGGTGTGTGTGTGTGTATTTGTCAGACGTGTATCAATTAGGTATGATTATTTACGTCTGGGACCGACCTTTAACGTCACCATCCGAAAGACGTGATCAGGGCTCGAACCTCTTCATCAATTTGTAACTTCCCCACAGCTTGGATTACAGGCGCCACAACGCCCAGTTGTGTGATGGGTGATTTCAATATACACTCCCCTCCTTTTCAAAGCCTTACACTCCACTTGGTCAACAGTTTATTGATTTATTTTCCTCATTTTCTTTTCAATCAATCATTAATAAACCAACGCAGATAACTATTACAGCACAAACATTACTAGATAATATTTTTTAATGTAGATACTTTGAAAGGTAAAGACAACAACGGAATAATCTACTATGAATTTTTTTATCATTTACCCATATTCACGATATGTCGAGATCACAAACACTTACCAAAACAACAAAATAACGAAAAAAATATCCGACATAAAGAAACTAAACGTAACATACAATCTCCTAAAACTTATTTGAGTGCTGAAGGTTGGGCAGATGTTTATTGAGAAGACAATAGCAATAAATCACATGGCATATTTTTAAATAAACTTCTTTACTATGTTATATATAAGAATAATTGTAAAAGAACTTTAAAAGCAATTACATTCATCTATTAGTTATTTCCCTTTAAGGATAGCCAAGAATTGTAAAGAACATTCCAGAATGTCTTTGTAAAAGCTTTTTTATCATGCAGGCCTCGCCTATTTAAAGGCCAAGGAATTTTATTGTTGAATAGGGAAAAGCCAAACAAAAGATTGCTACATTCCGGTGAACAATAGGATTAGCTATGTTGATTTCAATGAGGTCATTCAAGAGTCTTCTGGATTTTGTACAAGCCAATTTGAAACTAAAAACAGTTTTTCAGGAAATAAAAGCCAATTTGAGACGAAAGTCAATTTAAAACAAAAGCCAATTTGAATTGGAAACATTTTGGAAATTTTTGGAAAGTTCTAGAATATACTGTACTGTGTTATTACTTAGTTGTATTTGTGTATATTCACTATGTCTACATTTGATGTTGAAGAATTTCTTGCAATGACAGAATTGTCATATGATCATTTGAAGTCACTGAAGAAAGATGATTTGATAACACTTTGTGATCATTTGGGTGTATCTCTAGCCCCAGGTTTAAAGAAGGCAGAGATAATTGACTTGTTAGCTAGTCACATGAAGTTTACAGAGGAGCCTGAAACTTCTATCAATATGTCAGAGGATGCTCAGATCCAACTGGCAAATATTGAATTGTAAAAAGAGAAAATCAACCTTGAAAAGGAGAAAATGAGATTGGAGAACCAGTTTAAATTGAAAGAAATGGAGTTAGCTCATGCAAATACTATCTCCGCTAAAGATAAATCTCCCCAAGGCTTTGATGTGGCGAAAAACATTCGCCTTGTGCCAAAATTTGATGAAGAGGGAGTTGATACATATTTTGTGTCATTTGAAAAAGTGGCCAAGAGACTGAATTGGCCCGAGGAATACTGGACTCTTCTCCTCCAAAGTGTTTTTGTTGGAAAGGCTGCAAAAGTCTATTCTTCGCTCTCTGAAATGCAATCATGTGACTATGCTACAGTGAAAGAAACAATTCTCAATGCATATGAGTTCGTACCAGAAGCGTACAGACATAAATTTAGGAACATGCAAAGACAATCAGGCCAGACTTATGTTGAATTTGCTAGGGAACAAGAGATGATATTCGATAAGTGGTATAGATCACTGAAAGTTGACAAAGACTTTGTTCACCTTAGGGAAGTTGTCCTCCAAGAAGAATTTAAAAAGAGTCTTCCTTTTGGCATTAAATCTCACTTAGATGACCATAGAGTTACTGAAGTCAGTAAAGCAGCCATAGTAGCTGATGAATTTGAGGTCACACATAAGGGTAGTGGAGATAGGCCTCCTTTCAAGAATTATTGGAAAAAGAAAGGAAAAGGGTCATTTGAATCCCACAATAAACCTAGTGAGGAAAAATATGCAAGCAAGGATAAAGACACTAACAAGAATCAGGCTAGTGGGGGCACAGAATCAACCAAAAGGTCTGAGAGTCGTAGTTCCAAAATTTGTACTCATTGTCATAAATCGGGACATTTGAAAGAATCATGTTGGAAATTGGTTGGAATGCCAACCAAAGTTAAGAAAGACATGGGTTTTGTCAAGCAAACAAGTGTTCCCTCGATGGAGTTTGTCCCATCAGAGCCCAATCGAGATGTTGAAAGTGTTTCTCTGGTATTTGCTGATAAAGTCAAGCAGGTTGATGAAACTTTTAGAAGTTTTTTGCATGATGGTGAAGTATCCCCTTGTTTGACTGGTGCTGCTGGTAGGTCAGTGGTGATCCTTAGGGATACAGGGGCTGCACAGTCCCTGATGGTGCCAGGGGATTCGGCTCTTCCTCCGGAGAGTTCAGAGAATGCCAAAGTCTTAATTCAAGGTATTGGCCCAAATTTCATGTCGGTTCCTTTGCATAAGGTCGACTTAAGGTGTGACCTAGTTAGTGGTCCTGTGACTGTTGGTGTCGTTCCAGAATTACCCATGGAAGGTGTTGATTTCTTGTTAGGTAACGACTTGGCTGGAGATAGAGTTGTTGCGTCTCCAGTGGTTTCGGAGAAGCCCGTTGAGGTAGCTGAAACTGAATTGTTGCAGGAAGATTTTCCAGGGATTTTCCCGGATTGTGTTGTTACTAGGTCTCAGACTCGTAGAGCTGAAAAGGATGATGCGGAATCTGCTGATGTAGAGGAGAGTACTGATGTCTGGTTAGCTGAAACCTTTTTCAAGGATTTGAATGGGATAGTGTTGAAGGCTCTGTTGCTAACAATGATAGTTTGTTTAGTAAATCATCCCTTGTACAGGCACAACAGGCAGACCCAGAATTAAAAAGCTTGTCACAGAAAGCATGTTCTGAGGCTGATAAGGTTCCTGAGTGCTTTTATGTCAAAGATGACATTTTGATGAGGAAGTGGAGACCTCCCCGGAGACCAGCTGATGAAGATTGGTGTATAATTCACCAGGTTGTAGTTCCTCCTTGTTACCGCACGGATATTCTGAAAATGGCTCATGAGTTACCTATGGCAGGTCATGTCGGTATTCGGAAGACAGAAGATAGAATTATGAGGCATTTCTATTGGCCTAAGATGCACAAAGATGTTGTGCATTTCTGTAAGACATGTCACACATGTCAGATTATTGGTAAGGCACAGCCTTCTATCAAGCCTGCTCCATTGATACCCATTCCTGCATTTGATGAACCTTTTACTAGGGTTCTTGTAGATTGTGTCGGACCCTTACCCAGAACGAGGTCGGGTCACAGATTTCTCCTGACGAATATGGAATTGTCTACAAGGTTTCCAGAGGCGATACCTTTGAGGAGTATCACTGCAAAGACAGTGGTGCAGGCGTTAGTGCAGTTTTTCACTCGGTATGGTCTGCCTAAGGAAATTCAGTCTGACCAAGGGTCAAATTTCATGTCAGGAATATTTCAGCAAGTTATGAAGGAGTTGGGGATAAAGCAGATCAAGTCCTCTGCTTATCACCCACAGTCCCAAGGAGCGTTAGAACGCTATCATCAGACCCTGAAGACCATGATTAGGGCTTATTGTGAAGATTATCCCGATGACTGGGATAAAGGGATCTCATTCCTACTGTTTGCAACCAGGGATTCCCCAAATGAGTCCACAGGTTTCAGTCCATTTGAATTGGTCTATGGTCATGAGGTTAGGGGTCCCCTAAAGCTTATCAAAGAGAGGTTTATGGTTCAGGATGATGATGTAAACCTTCTAGACTATGTGTCAAAGTTTAGAGAAAGGCTCTCAAAAGCTTGTGATGTGGCTAAGGAACACTTGAAAGAGTCGCAGGGAAAAATGAAAGCTCAAGCTGACAAAAAAGCAAAAGAGCGAAGTGTCAAGCCTGGAGACAAAGTGTTAGTGTTGTTGCCTTTGCAAGGTGAGCCCTTTTTTTTTTACCAATGTTGGTCCTAACCTTGCATCTAAAATTGCATCTAAAGCCAATGATTGTTTTTACATATTTAGGTAATCATGCCGAACATTCTTTATTTTTTAACCCTACCAATAATCATGAATTCATAGAAAATGTTCGGTCTTTGAAATCTACTAAATCCACTGACCATGATGGTATCAGTGTTTGTTTACTTAAAGAAATTATTCATTTTTTAGCTTCTCCGCTTTCATATACATTCCAATTATCTCTCTAAAACGGAATTTTTCCGGATCAACTAAAAATTGCAAAAATATTTCCTATTTGCAATAAAGAAAACCCTTTCTAAATCTCTAACCACCGTCCCATTTCATTATTACCCAGCATATCCAAAATACTTGAACAAATTATTTATAAACGATTATACTCTTTTCTGGACGCACATAAATTGTTAATCTCAAATCAATTTGGCTTTAGGAAAATCATTCAACTGACTATGCAATCTGAAAACTACATGACAAAATAATAGATTCACTTTCTAAAAATGAACACACCGTTTGGGTTTTTATATCTCTATCAAAGGCATTCGATACTATGGATCACCATATTCTTGTGTGTAAATTAATGACTTACGGAATAAGAGGTATTGTTTTATCATAGTTTACTGATTATTTATCAAACCGAAGTCAGTATGTTAATTTTCATTCAAAATCATCCCAGGTTTGTACCGTTAAGGTGTGGGGTACCACAGGGCTCCATCCTAGGCCCAGCATTATTTATAATTTATATGAATGATATAATTAATGCATCACCTTTACTTACCTATGTTCTCTTTGCAGATGACACTAGTGTATTTTATTATCACAAAAACTTAGATATGCTTGAAACAATACTTAATCACGAATTAGATAAATTGTCTTTGTGGTTTAAGTCAAACAAACTCTCCTTTAATATTAACAGAACAAATCTCATATACTTTAAACACTTTAATTCTAAACATACATTTCGTGGTTCCATTGAAATTAATAACATAAGTCTCGTTGAAAAACAAGAGACAAAATTTTTAGGGGCAATAATCGATTCTAATTTTACTTGGAACAGCCACATTCATAAAATTAGCACACTAGATGACAAAGGTATTGGTATATTGTATAAACTGAAATATTGTCTTTCCCAAAGATTAATATTTATGTTGTACAATTCTTTTATTTCATCACATATTTCATATTGCAATATATTGTTGGGTAACAGCAATAAAACAAAAATAGATTCAATTCTGCGCCTTCAAAAAAGGCCTTCCGTATTTGCTCCCATTTGCAATATCTAGCTCACTCTGATCCCATTTTTTTCGGAAACTCAAAACGTTGAAAAAAAAACGATATCCATACTTTACAATCTGCCATTTTTATGTACAAATTCTTAATCAATGCTATACCTACATCCTTTCAAAACATTTTTGTTTACAATGGGGACATCCATTCACATCCTTCACGTCACTCATCAGACTTTCATTTGACAAACCCGAAAATAATTTTAGCACAAGAAACAATTAGAAACCGCGGCCAAAATATATGGAACAACATACCCAATAATATTAAACTCACTGCATTTGTCTTTTCTTTTAAAGCTTCATTCAAAAGATATCTTTTATCCAGATATTCATAAATCTCCCAACTGCACTTGACCAACTCGTTCATTTTTTAATTTTTTTTTTGCCGTTGTTTGATGTTTCTTGACATTATTTTTTTTTCTTACAGACACAATTAATTTCTTACGTTTCCATGTAGCCCTTCCCTTTGTTGGCTGCTATGCTTCAAGCATATCTTTGCTTATATAGTTTGCCTCTGCATTTTACTCATTATACATGTATATATATTTTTTTTATATATTGTATTCATGTCTCTCTCCAGTCACTATATATATAAGATTGTCACTTGATTATGTACTCTTGCTATATTATGATTATGTCTCAACCATTGTTAATTTGTTTTGTACATTATTCCAATAAATGCAGAAATCCTGCAAAAAATGAGCAATAGGATTGTTGCAGTCTGGGCAGTCATTTAGACAAGTGGCTCGATATTTCCAAGTTTTACCAACAACAATTTCAAAATTTGAAACAGCGGTATATGCCCACTTATGAAGTTAGAGCCCGCCCTAGGAGTGGTCGACCTAGGGCCACCACCCCTGCAGAACATAGAAGGCTAAGGATAAGTTTCTATTGCTTATGCCAAGATACTGAAAATTAAATTTTTTTTTCATCGACTAACTTTGACTTAAAATTCCCGTGGAATAGTGATGCATCCATGGTGGTTAAACTTTCTCTTCACTTTTAGAGTAATATTTGACTTTAAGTTCGCTTTTATCGTTTAACGGATATTTATGGCATACAAATTTTCACAACTGAAAGAATGACTAATCGTTTTCTTGCGATTTTCTTTTACTGACATTGCTATTGTTTAATGCATATAACTGGCCATGCACGGATTGATCAGTTTTGAGCAATTATCTTTTACTGACACTGCTATTGTTTAAAGCATTTAACCACTAATGCATAACTGTCCACATGAAAATGTCATGTCATACTGGAAGAGGAATATTGTCTGGTCATGTTGACATACAATAATTTACCTATAATCAAATATCTATATGGAATATTTTAACTTTTATAAGTGTCCAAGAACTGATTTTTGCCGAATGTATATATACATATTCTTCGAAACTTTTAAACGTACTTCAGAAAACGTACTTCAGAAATTGTTTAAGTTGGAATTACCTCTCTGTTGGATCTCTAACCAATAGTATGATCTTTGCATGAGGTTGAACAGCTCGGAGGAGTTCAGCGTTTGTGTAAATAGGTTCCGAAGCATTAGGGAATGTCTTTGTCCAATTCAGTCCAATTGTGTACGCAGTTGAGATTGATGCATCGCCTTGAAAATGAAGGGAAGTTTGAAGATAAATGAAATATGGATACCTATGTAACACTTCCATTACGGTCGATCGTTTAATTATATTTTCTATGAAAATGGGTAACCTAAGTTTTCACCTCTCGTAATGTAAACAAAATTGAGTTTTATCCATATTTCAGCTCCTTATAGATTGAACCTCACTTACACTGTAAAAACTCAGGTGTTGATTAGGCACCAGCCTGGAGTCTATATGCCTCCACACTAGAGAAGTATTAAAACAACACGAGTTTCGAATGAAACCGATACTGTTTTAATGCTAATTGGTGTTGTATAAACATCTATCTGGTGTTAGAACCAAACGAAACTGGTGCTGCTTAACTTTTCCCTTGTATGGAAATATATATGAATTTTGGGATGGTGTTAAATTAACACAAGAGTGTTTCGAGTGTACCTTGGCATTTCTGGTATCTTTAACTCCGACTTTTGCCCCCACCTCCTAAAGGAAATAATAAAAAAATAAAAAAATATACAGTGCCAGAACAAAAACCAGGACCACCTTGTCTGTTAACGGAATTATGATATTTGCTTTAAATAATCATATAATTATATTAATCTTGTTTATGTCGATACTTGATAAGAGACGCACACTCCAAGCATTAATGAGCAAGGCGAGTTTGAAATTTTGATGGGTATATTCAATTATTGGCTTATTACCATTTCTTTTTTCAACAAAATGATATAGATTTAGTTTACATTACCGCATGCTTTGATCTATCCTGTTAATTCTATTCGTAGTATTTTTCCTTAATTTGTGCAATCTCCGTTTTATTTTTAAGAATCTTTTTTTATTTAATTATGTTTTTATTAATAAAACCACATACCAATCCTTTAATATGAAATATTACATAAACAAATCAATGATGAATCATAATACTTGCAAAAAAATGGAGTGAAAAAAGCAAAGTGCACGCATATCATTTCATTAAAACAATATCATGCTTTTACATGGGCAAGAATACCTAAATTGGAAACCAACCAGCAACAAATTATGAAACAGTGATAAAAAAGCGATGTTAGCGCAAAGCAGTAAAACATGAACATCAACATGCTGAAAAATGCCGAGGTAAGGGATGAGACATCCTGCCCACTCCTATCTCTGATCTGTCGCACGCACCCCCCCCCCCTTTGCCTACAATTAAAGACATAGCCATCATATTCTTACACTGACAATCGCATTTACACATACCCCCCTCCCTTCCATCACATACTGTAAAAACTGCATACACCATCACTTATGGCAGACCTATGGCAGATTAAAAGTGCCATACAAATGTACAGATAATTGCCTCGTCATGTCTACACCTCATAGGGAAAACATGAGATTACAAGATCTCGGAGTTGGTCATGCCAACATCCCGTAGAAGAGATGATCAGATGACAAAATTTAGGATCTCATAAAGATGATGCGATGATAAGATCTCGGACATAGTCATGTCTACAACCCGTGGGAGAGATGATCAGATGTCAAGACCTCGGATCTCGTCATGTCTAAATCCTGTGTGAGAAATTATCAGATGGCATTATCATGGGTCAAAGATGTTGACATCTGATAATCTCTCCCACATGATGTAAACATGACGAGATCCAAGATCTTGACATCTGACCATCTCTCCCACAGGATGTAGACTTGACGCGATCCAAGATCTAATCTGATCATTTTTTTTCACAGATGTAGACATGACGAGATCCAAGATCTTGCCATCTGGTCTGATTTTTATTTTACTGCCACTTTTAGCATGTGGTGTCACCCCGGATTAGGTGAATTAATCATAATGGCACAGATCTAGACCTAATTCATGATGGTATTGAATTTGAGTCTAAAAGTTTAAGTCTAACTTGTCTCCACATGTACCCATAAGACAATTGGCACTAAATCTCAACAATCTCAAAGGAATACATACACTTTATCATCTGCCTTTACTGTAGTGTTAATTAACTCATCATCTCAATTCCCAATTCATTCAAAGACCCCCCCCCCATACTTTTCATTTTGACTCACACGACTCGCTCGGCTCTCTGCCTCGCAAAAAAGTACGATACATCGACACCAATATATGACAGCTTAAATCAACTTCATTCATCCGCAGAACACAATAATGGTGATAAACACTATGAAGTAAAGAATGATTCTTTATCATCATTAATCATTTTATTCGATTTCAATGGTCTGATTTGGTAACGTAAAAGTTGAATTGCTTGTGACTGGACTTTAACAGTGTGCCCTGGGTTTGAATTTAAAGTTTTGAAGTAACCATTCTTTAACAAAATATTCTATGAACTCTGACTGCGATTTTGACGATGGAATTCGGTCTATACTTGTAAAAAGTATGAAGAAATCTTCTCTGCTCATGCCATTTGGCGCTCTCACTCAACTTTGTCCTTTATAGTCCAGTAGAACCATAGCATTAACGTCAATTTGGGTATATATGCAATTTTGTTTCTTTTTATGAAAGTTGTAGTATAGGATGTTTACTTCAAGAATCTGACGGTGTCACTTGGGCACCCTTGGGATTTTTTTAATTGACGTCATAGGCTACGCCCACTTTTTTACATACCTCTTAAATTTGATCTTTTATGACCTTTAACTGATATAGATGTAATCTAGTCGCGAAGTGATCCATATATTTGCATTTGATTTTTCATTGGCGTTAATTCTATACCAGACATGACATGTTTATTCCGTAAAATATGAAAGTCATATTTAAGAGGTATGTAAGAATGTGGGCGTGGCCTATGACATCAATTTAATAAAAATGCCCAAGGGTGCCCAAGTGGCATCCGTTGGATTCTTGAAGTAGACATCCTACATTACAACTTTGTGCAAAATATTGCATATATACCCAATCTGACGGTCATGCCATAGTTTTGATCATATCTACCCGACTAAATTGCCCTTTAGTCGATATACCATTTAGTTATTGGACAACGTGTTATTTCAGAAAATGAATGAAAATGAATTGGATACTTAGTATCCGCAAGTAATAACCATCTGGAATTAAATTATTAAAAATTTTATTTTTTATTTTTTTATTTTTTTACTGATTTTAGTAGGTATGGGTGTCAACATTTGCCCACGAAAGTTAGCGGGAATACTGCTTTGGGAATTTTTTTTTAGGTCAAAGGTCATTGACCATTTGAAATACACTGTATAATGATATCTCTCAGATAAAATATTACATATTGGTGATAATGGCGTCAAAATGCACAGATCCTTACACGAAGATCAAATAAAATCAAATGAAGTACACGAAATGCTCATTCACCCATGAATTTCAAGGTCAAAGCCTTTCATTATACACCATACAGTATAATGGTATCTCTGAGATGAAAATGTGCAGGTTGGTGATCATGGTGTCAAAAGAACATATTGAATAAATGTGTTGAGTGTGATGAATCTATCTATATTCTTCGATAATTTCTTAAATCTTGGATTTGATTTGCCTCATTGATATATTGATTGTGAGTATCACCTTTGTGAGATTGACTTTTATTAACAAGGCAACATTTTCCTTTCATCATTGGAGTGTAAGCCAGGAAACATCATGTAGAAGTGGAACCTCATTGACTTGTCGAGACTGATCTACAGTTTCATGTATATAATCTAGTGATGCTCCAGTAAACGTTTTTCTCTTCTTGCATGTCCTGGAGGCGACCTTGAAGTTCATTGCTCTTTTCCTTTTTTGAATATTACCACTTGCAACTAATAGCCATTGTTATCCTTATTTGTGCTGAACAAGGTAGGTTGAGAGTGAAAACCTATAAGTTGTATTCATTCCAATGCCTTATATTCTGAACAATATGGGAGAATTAATTTTTTTTTTTTCTTGGAGTGGACCTAACACCTTTTGCAACGAAACTCTCCTGAAGAACTATTTTTTTCAAAAGAGGTTAGGTCCATTTTTTCATAAATTGTACTGTTTTCTGTCTCTGAACCCAAGGGCGCCGGAAGCGGGGGGGCAGGGGGGGGCACTTGCCCCCCCCCAAAGAAAAATTTGGGGGGGCAAAACGAGATTTTGCCCCCCCCCCCCAATGTGCCCCCCTAAAAGTAGAAAAATTATATTATTTAAGGACAAAAGGAAACGATGAAGGCACTTTTCTGTCTAAGAATTGTCATTTCCATTGTCAAAAATGAAAAAATTTCGCCCCTGACGGGGCAATTACACATCATAGTAAGCCCTGCGTCTTTTGACGAATATGTCCCTCTGTGAAACATACCTTTGATAAGCCCCTTTTCCATCTTATTACAGTGTGATAACGTTTAACATTTTAATGAATACATTTCAGACTAAAACCGAATGGCAAATTGAAAGTGGTTCACCAATGCTGTGTCGGCTAACAAACGCGCGGTCGCCCATGCAGAAACGCTCAGACCGGACCCGATATCACCAACGCGCGTAAACGCTAGTTACTCGAGCAACATATGGCATCTGAAAATAGCTGTAAAACCGAAAAGTTTAAAGAGTTATAGAGGCTTGAGTAGTTGCGTATTGGATAAATGAGAAGATGCTAGCTTGAGTTGGCGAATGGAGTGCAGAGCAGGAGTCCTCATCTATCAACTAATCAAGCCTCTTCAAGTCTTCAACCTTTCTGGTTTACTGTCTTTATCAGGACTACGCTCATTTGAACAAAAAATTACTCGACTATCAACTGTCCACTTCCTCCTATCAATGTCACTTCTTCCTCTATCCACTTTTCGAAAAGGTGTACCGTCAACCACATCCGCTTTTGGAATGTAATTGTTTTCTTTTAAATAATGTTACATAATGTACATTATGAACTGCCGTAGTTTGTTAATTCATGATTATTTACAAATGAATATTTCATGGAATTTGATATTCATCACTTCCTAGTTATGGACACATTATTCCCAGAAAATTATGTAAAGAAAAAAGAAGATTTTGAAGGGGTCATCCAAAAGTGCTTCCCAGCCATACAAAATATGCCAAAGGAAACACATAAATAGAGTAATGTTTTAAATTTTCAGAAAAGTATAAAATTGTTAGACAATAATTAAGCAGGTCATATTTCTTTTTCCTCCAGTTACAAAATATGAAACGTTTTGCCTATGCATGGATAATCAGGGACTGACTATCTCCAATGCTGAGGTCATAAATGATTTGCATAAAATGGGGATTTAAGTGCTTATCGACGTCTGCCACGTCAGAACAGTATGACATTTTGAATTTGAAAAGACATTCATTAGAATGTATGTTGTTTCTGTTGTTACGCTTCTTCTGCTTAATACACTTCTTGAAACGTATGATTATTGTGCTCTCTCGCGTCGTCCGTGTATGTAAATGTACATAAATAAGTATTTCTGAAAGGATAATGCATGAAAAATGTAATTTCTGGTATTTTGAGTCAATATAAGCGTATTACGTAATTTATTTGATCAGACACAAAAAACACATTTTGTGCGTAGATTTTATAGTTTCTCATAAACTCCGAGTATAGTCTTTCGTAGTGAATTCTATGTTTAATTCTCAAATTTATTTTTGAATTCTCTTAGAAATGCAACTTTTATACTCCATTTTTACACAAAGTCCTTACGGGGGGTCCAACCCCCTCTCCCGCTCGATCGCTTCGATATCTCACGCTGTCAAATATATTGTGCCCCCTTCGGGATTTTGCCCCCCCAAAACTGAAAGTGTTCCGGCGCGCCTTTCTGAACCTCATTTTTTTTAGTCATTCTAATGATACCAAAGACAATTCAAAATTCAAATGAAAACGTGAATGAAAGTTGCAAAGAAAAATCACTTTTTTAATCAAAGATATTGGATTCATTTCAATTTACTTGCAAAAGGGGTTAGGTCTACAATGAAAAGTTTGTTTAAACATATAGAAACAAATTTAAGGCAGGTAGATTTCTTTTATACCAAGTTCTATGTTCACATGATCGGGTAGTACATCATGACAATTTAGTTTCTCATAAGAATATTGCAATAAGTTAGAATATAAAATATGTTTTTTCTCGAAATGGTCCAAAGTGGACCTAAGTTTGTAAAAGCAGGCCTTATATACTCTGTCGAAGTGCCGTCTGCACGGTATCTCGCAGGGTATTGGCTAGATAAGTCACATGACATTCACATATGCGGACGTGGATGACAACACACACAATTGGGCGCGCAAAACCAGTGATGACCGGAAATGCCGTCAGTTATCATTCCCGCTAGGATAAGCATGAATGACAAAAGCCACCCCTTATTCTCCATTTCCATGGTGAACTTGTAACACTCGTTCTGAGAGTTGAGGTTCTGTAAGAAATTGCTAGTTTCCTCAGCTCCGTGTTGCCAAACCACAAAAGTGTCGTCCACAAATCTGAGCCACACTTTGGGTGTGTGGGTTGCTGACTGGAGAGCCGTTTCCTCAAAGTGTTCCTTAAACATGTTTGCTACCACTGGGTTCAGGACGATCCCCTCAGGACATGACTGGGGGGGGGGGGGGCGACGACAAGAACACACTTGTCGAAACGTCAAGATTGGGTGGTCCATTTCAGGACAAACACTTGCCCAAGAAAGATACATGGTGTACCGTGAAACCTAATACACTATTCTTCATCGCCATGGAAACATTTCAGAAGTTGAAATCCCGGATGTTTAATAATTTCACTCTGAAATAAGGATAAATAATGGCCGCGAAAAAATATACTTAGGGGTTAGAGGTCAATGAACTATTTCAATAACGTCAGGAAATTTAAGTAAATATGTTGATAACTTGATTGTGGAAGCGTCGTGGTGTAGTGGTTCTGACTCTTGCATTTTAATCAGACATGTCAGAGGGTCGTGTGTTCGAATACAAGTATGACCTAGCGTCCTTTGGCAATGCGTCAATCAACAATTTGCCACCCACCACCTAGGTGTTGAATGGACACTCGGTAGGATGCGAACGACAGTGTAGTATGCCTAGCAAAGGAGTCTTGGAACTCTTGTTTGAATGTTACCCAGTGAGTGGAGGGGGTACATACAATGAATGCGGGCATGCAATGATCCGATGACAGGGTATTCTTTAAAGCTCTTAGAGGCGTCGTTCCGAGGTGTAAAGCGTTATACATGTATAACTGCGGAATATTATTAATTCTATTTATGTGGCATGTAGCCTGTAGGCATAGTGATTCTTATGGAAAAAACCGCCTGCGAGCAAAATTAACACACAATTAAAAGCTGAATTGTTGATCAATGGTGACGTCAAAATGCAATTTTGAGGCGAAATTGACATGAAATAGCATTTCTTCATACATATTTTAATGCATTTCCAAAAGTAAAAAAGAGAACATGTATGATAAAATTAGAAATGGTAAAGCTGTCTAAAGTAGCAGCATTTAGATATGCATTTTATAAATCTAAATCAAGGTACGAATTTCTCTTTAGCAATTGGTAACTTACCCCAAATGCTGCAATCAATAATATAAACAACAACTTAACATGTAAATGGATGGAATAGGCCTTACTCTAATATCAAGCATCATTTGATAATATTTTCAAATAGCCAAGAGACAATGATGAAGAATTAAAATAAGGCAATTATTAGATCTGCAACTTTTGTCATAGTAAATGAAGTTAAGTGTCTCAACTTCAGCAAAGAGTAATCAAACCTTTGAAAATCTTCTGACATGTTCAGGAATTTGATCTGGCCCATTCCATGAAAGCCTAATGTTGATGACCTCGACTTGTTAAATGATTTGTCGCCCTCATGCGGCAGATAATTAACGATACGTTGAAACCGGCAAAATTGAATTGTTGATTGCCTTAAATTTGATGAAATCACTGATATAAAAGGATTTGAGCCAACGAAAGGGCACAGAGGTCAGTATAATATATGATTTAACAATTGCTTTCAATAAAATAAGTGTTGTGTAAAGGATTATAAAGATTAAGAAGGATATATAAACCAAATGATTGCACTATTTGTAGATGACACGTACGCAAATACACAGTGTAATGTACGAGTAGAAATGTCATGCATCTAGTTGTGTTATGAAATGTACAAGATAAATTGCACTTGTATTCCAAGCAATGATGTGAGACGTACAATTATGTGAGAATGATAGGTTTATTACTGACCACAGATATGAAAGGATTTTGAAGGATGAGTAGATTCAAGACAATTTAGACAAATCCAAAGACGACCTCACAGTGATTGGAACTCAGACTTACATGAAAGGGCATAGGTGGGACAATGTGTTATCATTTTCTTATTTCAGGTATTGCTCTAATATGATTCTTCTTTAACGCATGAGGTTTATGACTTGCATGACAAATGAGTATATGGTTATTTCCAAGCATGCAGTGTGTTGGGTTTAATTAGCCAAGACTATAGGGTTGTGATCGATTCATCATATAATAGATATCGCTTATTTGGGTAACTGTTTTGAAGCATGATAGCACAGTTTGAGACTAGATTTATTTGCATGTGCTTATTATTCTTGCAATTTATATCTTTGTCATGCAGTTTTCACGGAGTTGAACGACATGGAAGCAAATAATAATAAACGCTAGACAACTTCAGTTGAGACCTGTGCCTCGTATTCATTTATAGCTCTTGTGGCTCTGCCACAGCTACAGTGAAAACTCTCGCCATGCTGAGGTTCAAATTCTATCGTCGTTAAAGTGTCAGACTGTCTTCGCAATTATCATCAACGGAAGTCATCTGAAAATGTCTACTCATCACGAGGAAAGCTTATCTGAACCTGGAGCAGTCGGAGGTGACAAGCGAATTCGTCAGCCTACCAATAAGGGATTACAATGGCAGTTAGAAGTGAAGGAAAAGAAATGGAAAGGCTGCATTACTTCATGGAGAAGATCATCAACGAAATTAAGGGCTCTTCTTACTGATGAAGATGCAGAAGTTAATGCCATAAAATCCCACAGAGATGCTCTGCAGGCAATTACGGATGATGCTATAACAGCTCAAGAAGAATTTTCTACAGCTGCAAAGATGCTTTCTAAAGAGGAAAATAGTGAAGCAAAACTTGATGAGCTAGAGGAAGAACATTCAGTTCTAATGAAACAAACGTACAACCGAGTGAGAGCCACCCAAGGAAGTTTGAGATTGTCTACGTCAAGTTCTTCATCAAAACGTCGATGTCAACAATGGCTTGATCAACAGTTACAACCCAACAATACAGATGACGTTCAAAGTGATAAAGTACGTCAAGAAAACAGGGTTGAAAAGAAAGTCAATGCTGACAAACCAATTCCAAACGAAGATCTCAGACCTAGACAACAACAAACATTTGAGGAGCCTGCAAATCCTGTGCAAGAGCCTCATCAAGACCCAGAATTCCTCACATCATGTCTGATTGACCAGATGCGACTCAATCGACTCCCTATTCCAGAGCCACCAGTCTTTGATGGAAGCCCCCTACAGTATCCGGCTTGGAAGAGAGCTTATGACATGCTCATTGAAAGGAAAGGAATCATGCCAGAAGACAAGTTTTACTACTTGTTGAAATACCTAAAAGGCCGTCCCTTTGAGTTAGTTCAGGGATACTCACTCCTTAGTGACGACCATGCTTACACAATCGCAAGACAGGAATTGGACAAACGTTATGGAGACACGTTTGTCTTGTCCAATGCATTTCGAGACAAGCTAGATGCATGGCCTAAGATAAGTGCAAGGGACTCAGATGGCCTGCGAAGATATGGCGATTTTCTACGTCAGTGTTTTGCTGCATCTCAGGTTGTACATCATTTGAAACACCTAGATGATGAGAGGGAGAACAGAAAGCTATTGTCAAAGCTTCCAGACTGGCTCACGCATAGATGGGGCCGGAAGGTTGTTCAATGGAGAAGAGATACAAACTCATTCCCTCCATTCCCTGTCTTTGTGAACTTTATCGTAGAAGAAGCAGAGGTAGCAAGTGTATCAGTAACGTCTGTTCAGGAAAGGAAGCCATCGTCTAAAGCTAGGACTCTATCTACTGGCATACAGAAGAAAGATGAAGGAAACAATAAGAAACTCGGCTGTCTTTTTTGCAAAGGACAGCACCGTCTGGCAGAGTGTACTTCTTTCGCATCACAGCCTATGGAAGAGAAGCGAAAATTTGTCCACAAATGTAATCTGTGCTTCGGATGTCTTAAGCCTGGTCATAGATCGAAGGAATGTCGCTATAAGAGCACTTGTTCGAGGTGTAAGGAAAGACATCCTACACCACTTCATGATGATAATTGGAGTAGTAAGCGACAATCTAAGGAAGATGACTCTCTACGTGAGGCAGAGGAATCTCATTCATCCCATGCATCAAGCAACAGGAGTAGCTCCCATACTTCAAAAACCTCTTCTATTGTTTCAGTTTGGTTATCCCATAGTTCAACGCCAAAGGAGATGTTGGTATATGCAATGCTTGATACCCAATCTGACACAACGTTTATCCTTCGAAGGACGAAGGAAAAAATGGGAGTTACAGGAACAGAGGTCAACCTACTCCTCTCAGCAATGTCCAAGGCTGAGGAAAGAGTTGCAAGCGAGAAGATTAAAGGTCTCAGGGTGAGGGCCTTGAATGGTAATAAGGAGATTATGTTACCACCATCTTATAGCCGTGATATCATGCCGGCGAATAGAACTCACATTCCAACGCCTGAAGTCGTCGAGAATATTACCTATCTGGAGTCCATTAAAGATCACCTATCGCCATTAATGGATTGTGAGATAGCCTTACTCATAGGCTATGATTGTCCTACTGCACTTACTCCTCGAGCTGTCATTCCCCCACCGGTACATGGAGGACCTTTCGCAATGCAGACTGACCTGGGATGGAGTGTCATAGGCATGGTGGATCATGGCTGTAATGATAATGACCCAATAGGTATCAGCCATCGTACCATGGTGAAGGTCCTTCCTGAGGAAGTGCGGCTAGACAGTCATCCTACAAAAGTCATGTTCTCATGCCAATCCACAGTTAGAGAGGAAATAGCACCTCATCAATTCGTCAAGCTCTTAGAAGCAGATTTTGCCCCTGAAAGAGCACAACGTCCTTACTCTCAGAATGATACCAAGTTTCTGAAACTAATGGAGGAGCAGATTCGAGTCACAGACAATGGACACTATGAAACACCCCTTCCTTTCAAAGAAACACATCCTAATCTGCCAAACAACAGGAATATGGCTTTGAAGAGGTTAGGCAGCTTAAAGAGAAAATTTGAAAGGGACTCTGAGTATCATAAGCTTTATACTCAAAAGATTCAGGCACTGATAGAGAAGGGTTATGCAGAATATGTTCCAAACTCATCTAGGGAAGCTGACACATTTTGGTACATCCCTCACCATGGAGTGCAACAACCCAACAAGCTTCGTGTGGTTTTTGATTGTAGTGCACGATGCAACGGTGAGGCACTGAACCACCATCTGTTGACTGGTCCAGATCTGACAAATAATCTAGTTGGAGTATTATGTAGATTCCGCACTGATTACGTGGCCTTTAGTTGTGACATACAGGAGATGTTCTATCAGTTTCAAGTCAGAAGTGATCACCGTGACTATCTTCGATTCTTATGGTGGAAGGACGGAGACTATAGACAACCTGTATGTGATCTGCGTATGAGAGTACACCTTTTCGGGGCTTCATCATCACCAGGCTGTTCAAACTTCTGCCTCAAGCAGATAGCAACAGATCATGAACAGCAATTTGGAAAAGACGTAAAAGACTTTGTGCATCATGACTTTTACGTTGATGATGGTTTGAAGTCGGTCCCTACAGCTGAGAAGGCTACTGACCTGATCGTGAGGACACGAGAGTTATGTAAGAAAGTTGGGATACACTTACATAAATTTATCTCCAACTCTCGAAAGGTGATTGAAGATGTGCCTGAAGCACAAAGAGCCAAGGATCTAACAACTAAAGAATTATTCCACAATGACTTACCAATCCAGAAGGCATTAGGAGTACAGTGGTGTGTGGAATCAGACACATTTCAGTTTCGGCTAACATTTGACCCGAAGCCTTCAACTAGACGTGGAATCTTAGCAACTGTGATGTCGGTGTATGACCCTCTAGGTCTACTAGCTCCAGTTATTCTTCCCGGCAAATTAATTCTTCAAGAATTATGCAAAGATGGTGCCGACTGGGATGATCCCCTGAACGCTGACCTCCAAGCAAGATGGGAAAAATGGAAGAACGACATTGTAAAGGTGGAGAGTCTCTCAATCAAACGATGTTTCAAGCCCAACAACTTCGGTGCAATCCAGAGGGTAGAACTCCATCATTTCTCAGATGCCAGCAGCGTAGGCTATGGTCAGTGCACCTACTTGAGACTGATAAATCAGAAGGGTGATGTACACTGTGCTCTAGTTATTGGAAAGTCCAGAGTTGCTCCTGTAAAGACACCTACGATTCCAAGACTCGAGCTAACTGCGGCTTTGCTCTCAGTCAAAGTAAGCCTGTTTCTTAAAACGGAACTGGGTCTCACAATCGACAAAGAAGTCTTTTGGACGGACAGTAGAGTCGTACTTGGTTATGTTAAGAATGAGACAAGACGTTTCCATGTATTCGTTGCTAATAGGGTGAAACAAATCAGAGATGTTTCATCACCATCTCAGTGGAAGTATGTAGAAACCAAAGATAACCCAGCTGACAAGGCATCTAGAGGGATCAGAGTTGACCAACGAGAGATGACGAAATGGCTGATTGGCGCAGAGTTTTTGTGGATGGATGACGTCGAAGATGAGAAGAATAAGGATGAAAGCACAATTCTTCCAAACGATCCTGAGGTGAAACGCTCCCATGCTACAACCAAATGTGCAGAGAAATTTGATCTTGAGAGACTCAGACGATTCTCTTCCTGGCATCAAGTCAAGAGGGCATTAGCCAACTGTCTTCGTCTCAAGCATTACCTCCAGAGATGCTGTCAGGAAAAGCAAAAGGGTTCAAATAAATCCAAGATCGCCATTCAACCTCTGTCCACCGAACTGCTTGTCAATGCTGAGAAAGAAATAATACGACACATTCAGAAAGATGCTTTCGAAGATGAGCTACGGATATTGGGTGGCATAGAAGGAGCTACTCGGAAGGGCAGACGTCTCGTCAAGTCTAAGAGCCGTCTACATCAATTGGATCCCTTCATAGACACTGAAGGAATTCTCAGAGTTGGAGGTAGACTGACAAGGGTTGAGGGACCATTCGAGCTTAAGCACCCTGCCATTCTCCCACAGTCTCATATTATAGAGCTCCTAGTTGCCCATTGCCATGCAGAAATAGCTCACCAAGGAAGAGGAATGACAATCAACCACATCCGAGCTAAGGGATACTGGATCCTTGGTTGCAGTCACTTTGTGTCCAAGTTTATCTCCAGATGTGTGACCTGCCACAAACTTCGTCAACCAGTCCAAAGTCAGAAGATGGCTGATCTTCCCAAAGATCGGCTTACACCTAGTCCTCCGTTCACTTGCTGTGGAGTGGATTGTTTTGGCCCGTGGACTATCAAAGAAGGCAGAAAAGAGTTGAAAAGGTATGGCCTCATCTTTACTTGCATGGCATTAAGAGCAATTCACATAGAAACGCTGAACTCGATGACTACTGATGCCTTCATAAATGGATTACGACGTTTCGTTTCTATACGTGGCCCTATCAGGCAGCTGAGATCAGACAGAGGGACAAACTTTACTGGTGCAGCAACTGAACTCTCAAAAGCATGGAAAGAAATGGACCAAACGAAAGTGGCATCTATTCTGCTCTCAGATGGCTGTGACTATCTTGATTTCAAGTTCAATTTCCCAGCCTCAAGTCATATGGGAGGGGCATGGGAAAGACAGATTCGTTCAGTACGCACAATACTCGATGCATTACTGCATCGAAATGGTCACCAACTTGATGATGACTCGCTTCGTACCTTGCTCTGTGAAGCAGCTGCTATAGTCAACAGTCGTCCTTTGGCTGTGGAATTCCTCAATGAACCCAACCACCCAGAACCACTTACTCCGAACCACCTACTGACCCAAAAGACGAAGGTTATTCTGCCACCACCTGGGAGGTTTCTTCGTGAAGATGTTTACCTGAAGAAGCGCTGGAGGAGGGTTCAGCACCTGTGTAATGAGTTTTGGAGCCGATGGAGAAAAGAGTTCTTGAACCAACTGCAATCACGAAAGAAATGGACTCGTACTCATCGTAATATGAGAGTTGGTGATGTCGTAATCATCAAAGATGATCAGTTACCTCGAAACTTATGGCCACTTGGAAGAATCGTCGAAACGTATGAATCAGAAGACAATCGCGTTCGCAAAGTGAAGGTAGCAGTGGGTGATCGAAAACTAGCAGCATCAGGAAAGCGAACTATTTCAGTGAATTACTTAGATCGTCCGATTCACAAACTAGTTTTGATTCTACCCCAGGACGAACAGGGTTAATTCCCCGCCATGGAGCCATTTTTCATTAACTTTGAACATTTGAAAGAGACAGACTATGTGATCCATAAACTAGAAACACTAATTTGACCAATTTGGGGTCTGAACTCAGAGACTAGACCTCACCTTTGATTTTAACTCATAGACCTATTGAATCTAAATTTGGTCTGAATTGGTAGACTACCTTTGTTTGGTCGAAATCTAAATTTGGTCTGAATTCGTAGACTAATTATTGTTTGTCAAAATCTTTATTGGGTCTGAATTCAAAGAATAGTTGTTTTGTCCAAATCTGAGTTGGGTCTGAATTCAAAGACAAACATGCTCCACCCATTTCAGGTCTAGTTTTTAAAGACTAATACCTTTTTGATGGAAATTTATGTCTGGAGCTCAAGACAATTTTTTCTTTTCAAGTTGACATAATTATCAGCAAATAAAGGAATTATGTCAATTCAAATGGTCTGCAAAGAAGACTAATGAGTTGTTGCAAGAAAATATCGCTATCAATCATAAAGGTCTGTGGCAACTTTACAAGTGATAGAACAATTTTGGCTAAATCAAATCAAATTGCATTTTGATACATAAAAACCGATCAGCAAAAATAACAAATGGGACTTTTGGAAACTTGAAATTAACTTTTGATCAATTTCTTGCAAAACTCCATTAGACTGGATTATGATATAGCTATTATGACATGAATGTCTCAACGTTCAAATTTGCCTGAATATTGTGTACATTTTTTATTTGGTTTACTCTAGGTTCGACTTGTCAAAAGGCTGATGTAGGTCGATACTCAACATTATTACTATAAAAAGTACTGTGTACTAAAGAGTTATTTTATTCAAGATTTGTATGCATGGAAAGCTAATTCAAAATTCAATTGGAAATTTGTGAAAATTCCTTTGCCTACTGAATGAGTTTAAATTTCATTATATACATTCGGTAAGTTATGCCAGTTCTCGTCATGACTGAAGATTTATACAGGGCATTTTCAGTGAAAATCCTTTGCATAAATTTGAAAGATTTTTTTTATGGACTTTGTGTGTTTATATTCAGAAAATTCAGTACAATGGTTCAAAGGAAAACAATGCCTATGAATTATTTGTATTTTCATATGATACCAATTCCATATTCTAAATCAGTATTCAAGATATTCTTAACCAAACTCCAAAAATGGGATTGCACATTTAGTGATATGATGTATCAATTTGCTTAGTAATGCTTATTGTATCATCGTGTATGTAATTATTTTTTTTATAATTGAATCTGATTAATAGTTAATGACTGACAAAATTATTCAGTGAAGGGTAAATTAGTTTTTTTTTGCTCACTAATTTAAAGGAGCCATGTTGATGACCTCGACTTGTTAAATGATTTGTCGCCCTCATGCAGCAGATAATTAACGATACGTTGAAACCGGCAAAATTGAATTGTTGATTGCTTTAAATTTGATGAAATCACTGATATAAAAGGATTTGAGCCAACGAAAGGGCACAGAGGTCAGTATAATATATGATTTAACAATTGCTTTCAATAAAATAAGTGTTGTGTAAAGGATTATAAAGATTAAGAAGGATATATAAACCAAGTGATTGCACTATTTGTAGATGACACGTACGCAAATACACAGTGTAATGTACGAGTAGAAATGTCATGCATCTAGTTGTGTTATGAAATGTACAAGATAAATTGCACTTGTATTCCAAGCAATGATGTGAGACGTACAATTATGTGAGAATGATAGGTTTATTACTGACCACAGATATGAAAGGATTTTGAAGGATGAGTAGATTCAAGACAAATTAGACAAATCCAAAGACGACCTCACAGTGATTGGAACTCAGACTTACATGAAAGGGCATAGGTGGGACAATGTGTTATCATTTTCTTATTTCAGGTATTGCTCTAATATGATTCTTCTTTAACGCATGAGGTTTATGACTTGCATGACAAATGAGTATATGGTTATTTCCAAGCATGCAGTGTGTTGGGTTTAATTAGCCAAGACTATAGGGTTGTGATCGATTCATCATATAATAGATATCGCTTATTTGGGTAACTGTTTTGAAGCATGATAGCACAGTTTGAGACTAGATTTATTTGCATGTGCTTATTATTCTTGCAATTTATATCTTTGTCATGCAGTTTTCACGGAGTTGAACGACATGGAAGCAAATAATAATAAACGCTAGACAACTTCAGTTGAGACCTGTGCCTCGTATTCATTTATAGCTCTTGTGGCTCTGCCACAGCTACACCTAACGTTCTGTCAAGGGTTATTAAACCAGGATCTATTTTATTACTGATATGTTGCACAGCTTGATTCTCAAGAACGAGAAGTGGTACTGTAAGAGTCTTAATAGTTAGGTCAATAGATGTGTACTTGCAAGCTATTATATAATTATAAATTTTATTATGTTATGCATCATTTGTGCATGATAACAATTAGTGGCGGCCTCACAGAAGGGTTGTTAGCGCAACAGAATGCTAACAGTAGGGCCAGTCACATCTCTCACGGGTGACCATCGCCTAGACTCATTGAATTCACTAACAGAGCACTAACAGTACGCATATTAGTATCGATTAACTCACACAAGATTAGTCGAATTCCTAATAATCTAATAATGTAAGACCTGTTACAACCGATAATTGCCACCTTTTGCAATTCTCACGGACGCTTATATTAGGGTACCCTAATACAAAAGTTAACGCTTAATCACACACTTGATTTTTAAGATTGATTGTACATTATAGTCGATAGAATCAAACGTAGAAACTTGTGCTACAATCGATGCTAAGCTTTGTGTTACAGGGGGTTACAGGCCCTACAGATCTGCTTTTCGTGCGCAAAATTCTTTCCCGCGACACCCGCACCATACGTGTATGTACATTACGACTGATGGGTGGAGATAATTCGAAATGCAGGACCTAATATAGATTATGACATGGATAAGAAAGTGGCTTTTCAAACAAAGCGAGTACATATTGAATGAGGAAAAACTTACTTAATTAAAGCTTAGATATACATGTAGATCATTAAATTCCATCGAATCGATATTGCATTTGATGCGGATTATCAGTGGATCTCTGGCAATTGATTCTCTGGGTCAAATCCCCTCTCCAGCTGAAACCATTTCGCATGCGTTAATTATGTACACAGCATTTATACGTGCGGGTGTTTTTTCTCTTGTTTTCTCCTACTATGGAAGCTTAAAGTGCCATCGAGATGTTGAGATAATTATCTTGGGAAGTCAACATCATGATAGCAAAAGATCAGATGACGAGATCTCGGAACTCGTCATTTCGACATCTTGTAGAAGAGATGATCAGATGACAAGATCCCGGATCTCGTCATGTTGACATGTTGTAGAAGAGATGATCAGATGACAAGATCCCGGATCTCATCATGTCGACATCTTGTAGAACAGATGATCTGATGACAAGATCTTCGATCCATGATCATGTCATCTGATCATCTCTTCTACAAGATGTCGACATGATGAGATCCGGGATCTCGTCATCTTATCTTTTCCTATCAAGATGTCGACTTCCCAAGATAATTATCTCAACATCTGGGTGGCACTTATAAGCTTCCATATCCTACACAAACGATATGCCTCTAGCACACAATGTAATTGGCATTATGCTTTACTTTCCCTATAAATGGGTGATTAGAATCAATTTCCCGAGGGACCACTTCCATTGATGAGTGGATGCCAAGCACGACCATGCGGTTTCGAAAAGCACCCTAAACAAGGGAAACAGGGCTTTTCCAGATTATGAAAATTCATCTCTTAACAAGTATTTAGCTTTTGTAACTCTTCAAGTATTAAAAACATGTCCTCCTTTTTCAGAATTTTAAACATCGTTTTTGACACCTTCATAACGTTACATAGGCCTATACGTAACGTAATTGCCCACTCTTTCTCTTTTTACGCCTCTTGAGCTCTGGGAGGAACAAAATGTTGCTTTGGAATGTCGTCCTCAAACAGATATATCGCTGTTACCATAGTACCAAACAGAATTATGCACATGAAACGCAAATTGAATGTTTTCGTTCGAGATGCGAAACGAAAAAAAAAACAATCTCATGTCACACAATTCGCATTGCAGGACAGAGTTTTACGACCATGACGACGGGCCCAAAAGCTTCTCCCAAAATCAACTACCGTCTTAGATAAGCGTTCATGTCCTTCCAACGAAAGGCCGGGGATGTCGCACCAACGCATAATGTCGAAGATTGCGACATTAGGCACCTTTCGCAAACCTCTACAAAGCGAGATAAGAGTCGGGTAACTCAAAAGCTAACGATTAATCATAGACTCGATATTCTAGATTCTAGATTGATTGTACATTACAATCAATATAATCAAACGTAGAAAACTGTTCTACAATCATTGCCAAGCTTTGTGTTACAGGCCCTATAGATCTCGCTTTTCGTGTGCAAAGCTCTTTCATACGATACCAGCATGCCATGCCATTCGCCTGCCTGAGCTCGCGGCGGGACTGTCATGGTTATGACTGAAGCTCGCTGGAGACATGCGAAATGTAGATTATGACATGGATAACAAAGTGGTTTTTCAAACAAATTGAGTACATATTGAGTAAGGAAAATCTTACCGAATTAAGGCTTAGATATAGATCATTGCAGTCCATCGAATCGATATTCCATTTAATGTGCATTATTTGTGGATCACTGGCAATTGATTCCATGGGTCAGATCACCTCTCAAGCCGAATCGTTTCGCATGCGTTGACATGTACACAGCATGCAACAGGCCATAAACCGTCTAAATTTGCGGAGTATTTTTTTCTTTTGCCTGCACCTTCTACACAAACGATATGCCTTTAGCACACAATGTAATGGGTAGTATGCTTTACTTTTCCGCAGAAATGGGGGGTTTGCCTGGGGGTACTTTTCCATTGATGAGTGGATACCAGGCGCGACCATGGGGTTTCGAAAAGCACCCTAAACAAGGGAAGGTCTTTCCCAGATTATGAAAATGCATCTCTCAACAAGTATTTGGGTTGTGACACTTTACAAGTAGTGGAAATATATCCCTTTTTCAGTATTTTAATCATCGTTTTTCACACCCTCATAACGCTACATAGGCATATACGTAACGTACTCAACCACTCTTTCCCTTTTTACGTGTTGTTGCGCCTGGTATCCACCATTCAATGGAAGTGGGTCCCCCGGGCGGCCTCTCGAGCTCTGGGAGGAAGCGAAAGTGGATTTGGAAAGTCGTCCTAAATCGGATATATCGGTGTTACCATAGTACCAACCAGAATTTTGCACACGAAACGCAAATTGAATGTTTCCGTTCCAGATGCGAAACGAAAAAAATCTCATGTTACACAATTTGCATTACAGGACGGAGTTCTACGACCATGACGACGGGCCCAAAAGTCTCTTTCAACATGAACTACCGTCCTAAATAAGCGTGTGCGTCCTCAAACGAAAGGTCGGGAATATGCCAAGAGCGTCCGATGCATTATGTCGCAGTCAACGCATAATGTCGTGGTTTCTCTAACTCATAATGTCACATGTCGCAACGAAAAAGCGGTATTTTCTTCAGGACTCGAGCTACAGATATGAAATGTGCTTTCACTAATCAGTGTAGTAAAATAACACAAAATTATGGTGTAGCGTTAATTTCGGTGAAAGTTACGTAATAATTCGCACACCGAGTTCTCATTGCGGCAGCATGGTCGAGTGATTTTTGTAGCGTGTTATTAGTCGTTTGCGAGTATTTGACAAAGAAGCTTGCACCGTGCGATGATGCACACAACACCCGCACTGTTGACCGAAGAGCCGACCAAACGTGCAAAAAAACTTACACACAAACTAAGGCCTATACCTCCGCTATCTTTCCTTGCATGCACACGGCCCGGCACACGGTCATTTAGTAGCTCCATGCACACACTAAACCCTATCTCCCTGGTATACACATAATACATGTTATGATAAGCATGATAAGAGAGAATTGAGATGAATGAGGGAAATTGTTCTCTGACCATCGTGATCATTGTGAATGTGGGCCTACAAAACATGCATGCTAACTGACTACGGGACCATACAGCCAGTCTCCGTTTCCCCTTTTTCTGCACTGAACAGTCACTATATAGCCAAAGGAAAAATAAGGGATATTACGATTAATGTGATATCGGACAAGTCATGTAAGTTATATAATTTCATCATGTTCATCTTTTTTGTAATTGATGATCCTGATAATCCCTTCACTATGTCGGCTGTGTAAGTAAACTGTATCAAGGACTCATCATTTTCAATAAACTTTTGACTGTTATATTGTATATGTCAATCATATGCTCCCGTCGCTATGAAAGTTCACATATCGGATACAAATTTTTACGTGAATGACGGCTGCCTTAAACGCCTACAGGTCGTTTTCGTCAGCTTGGCAAAAGTGATGTACATGTTCTTTTGCTAATTTATAACAAAATGGCACGGTAAAAATCTAATCGGCACGGACAGATCGGATGCTAATAAAGTTTAAAAAAAAAGTATGGTAGTTTGCGGAATTCCTTTTGTTTTGGGACAAATCGCCGGGAGGGAAAAAAGAGGGAAGAGCTCGCGGAATCGTTTGCTCTCGCTTGTTTCTCATAGGGTTTGCGTGCAAATCTCTGTGAACCGTGGACAATGTGCAGCGGTCTCGCTGTAATCGATTCACTGTGGTGACTTCATTTTATTACTTGTTTGCGTAATGAAGATTTCGCGTGATTTTACTACACTGCTAAATATTTCGAGACACGAGAAAGAGCATTGAGTAATTTGGAAATCAGGATAACTCTTTGTATGGATATTTATCGGTTTATTGCCATTTCGTTTACTGCCCTTTTCTCCACTATCGCATGGTCTGTTATCATTTCCTCTACCATGAGTTAGTCAACTACTAACATAGTCGAATAACAATTTCCTCTAATTACTATTTCGTCTAATAGCCAGTTGGTCTAATAGCCGTTTTGTTTATTATCATTTAGTCTAATTGTAATTTTTTCAATTGGTCCAATATCCACTTCGTCAAATGTCATTACGTCTATGACCTTTTCGCCTAATAGTCAATTGGTCTAGTAACCACTTGGTCTATTCTCATTTCGTCCATATTACATTTCGTCTAACTTCAGTTGGTTCGCTATTAGTTTGTCTAGATACAATTCGGCAAACAATCATTTGGTATCGTTGCCATGGGTCCAATCACCGGTATTTTCTTCAGGACTCAAGTTCCGTAATTAAACAATTGACGGCAGCGCGAGCCGAAGAATACATTTTGGATCTAAGAACAGGACCTTCTTTTAATGTTTTGTCAATCGTAAAGTGGATGGGTAACTAGGTATCTTTGTACATTAATTTTGATAAAGCGAGCAGATTTTTTTTATATTCTGATATGAAACTGAATAATTCAAGCACGTTTTGAATATATAGAACAAGCTGCGTATCACAAAAAAAATTGAGTGTGCATTTTTTTTTACTAAGACCTAGAATTTAGGCATTTTGAATATACATGTTTTAATGATTTCATTTATTTCTGTTTTCCGTTTCACAATGTTGTATATCATATACATATCATAAAAATTAAGAATATAACAAAACATAGCGATAGCTCAGTCGGTAGAGCGGGGGTTTCGGATTAAGGTGACCTGGGTTCGATTCCCAAGTTGTCCTAGTGTCCTTTGGTAAGGCATTTATCCTCATTACCAGGTCCCTCGGAGAGGACCGTTAGCTATTGGTCAGGTGGTTGCTTGCTCACAGGCATTCGTGCTTTCTTAGCAGTCAGGTAAAACCTCAAATAATAATATAACATCCGACAAAACACAAGGCTTATACAGTGCATATCAAAAAAAAAATACACCTTGTAAAGGCCCTGGAAAATAAAGAATGTACAACATGTAGGGTTTTTTTTACACATATAATCTTGGGTCTGGGACTCATCTATCCAATGAAAGTTAAAAGTATTGACGGAATGTTACACTTGAGTGAGCACTGTCAAATTTTGTAAAGCTCGCTGAAATCTATTCACACAGAAATGCTCGTTTTCAAACTGTGTGAAGCGGGCGAAATCAAACTTACCCTATGAAACATTTCTCATACATGTCCCTTGCACGTTTAAAACGGATACATTCAAGCATTTTGCAACAATTTAGCCACCCAAATTGAAATTTCAACACTTAGTAAACACAACCTTTACCCTTTTTGTGCCAGCTGGATCCGAGGACAGAAGTAAACATGAACAAAATTTTGTATCACACATCTTTAGCATTTTTCATTAAGTTTTCGTCATTTAAAGTGGGTTTACGTTTTGTCATTTAATGGTTGTTTCTCTACAGACTTTTTCCAAGCTTGAAAATGATTAAGATAATGAAAATTAAGCCTAAGACATTAGATCTAAATCACAGCTCAGTGTAAAGCAAATATCGTCACAATGGCCTCGGTTTGTGGGATAGTGGGGTGGGCGCAATGCACTCTTCGGAGTGTTTTTGGCAAGGAAGCAAATCTAAAAAAAGGTAAAAGCTACTTTCGGATCATTTTTTACTAGCTAATCTCCACGAGTTCTTCATGATTTAGGTCTACTTTTATTCGCTTACTCATTTCAAAGTTCTGCGCAAATCATTTTTCAGAAACTCTTCAAAAGTAAGTGGTGCTCACTCAAGCGGAAATATTTTTCGACAGTTATATCGTCATTTGTTTAAAAGGATGTGTACCAATGTTAAAATGAGGAAAAATCTTCAGGATATTATAAATGTATAATTTTACAGGATTTTTTTCTAAGTGTAAACTTTTTTGTGACACGCACTGTAGGTTATATAAACACAATTGATGGCATTATTTTTTTGTATTTTAGAGTAAAATGGAGGGGCTGCCGAAAAAAAGCAATGTATGTATGAGAAACCAACCCCGAAGCTTTGTTTCATTACCTAATTTTACACAGGCATAACTTTGTAATAGTAATAATTATCGATGAACACTTAACAAAGCAAATCAGAATTGAAAAAGAATAAAAATATAAAGCGAGAGCGAAGTGCGAGCTAAAAATACTTTATATTCCAGTCCGAAAATAGGTAAATTTAAGCACTTTTTCAAGCACTATGTATGAAAATTCTCAAGTAGATGTGGATGCGAAGATGAATTTTTAGCCTATACCAGGCCCCCGAAGCTACTGCCATTTTGTTTAATCCATTAGAAGCTAAAATAAGCCCTCATTAATATTAATTTCGTACGATGCTCCCTCGTCAACTGTGGTTTTGTACGTGTATTAGACAATACGCACATCAGCGCAATGACAAAGGTCAACTTGGAAAATTCATTAATGTATTCATTTTGTTACGCGCTCGTGACGCGAAGGATTCAGCGAATCAAGCAAGCGCAAATCTGAGACGATACGTTGCGCTTTATAAAGTATCGATATCACAAGCGATATCACTTAAAAACAAAACAATGTTTGTATTGTATTGCGTCTTAAAGGCCTATGCTAATTCTAAAAGGGAAGATGAAAAGAGTAGATCAAGTCGCGATTAGGTAAAAAGGTGGGATTGGGGGTGGGGGCAAATCATGGTTATTACAATGATGGTATTCATTTTCACTGGTTGAGTATGAATACTGAAAAAATAACTTTCACCACTAAAAGAGTAATTTCTTGTTAAAATTATTGGAGAAGAAAAAAAAATAAAATCTTCATGGATCCCCATGCCTGCTTTCTTTTGGCGTCCGTTTCATAATGAATTACACTGAGCTATTTAAACATCGCTATTATTGTGATAACCGTGGGAACCTTGATTATATTGGTATTCGTAGTTACCATACTAGTACTTGTAACTCATGATGAAACGGGCCCCAGTTTATCATGCTCAATATGTTTCCTGTCCCCTTTATTCTCCAGCATTTCTTACTCTGTTTTTTTTCCCATTTAATCATTTTCCCACTCATGTTCTTTTGTGCCACCTTTCTCCTACATATGAAGAGCTCACTTTTAAAAGGGGTTAGGTCCATTTTTAATCAAATTTGATTTTTATGTCTTAATTGATTTTAGTAGCTCTATAAGATGATACCATAAAAAAGTTGAAATTCCCATAAAAAAGAGAACTAAAAAAAGAAAATTCACTTTTTTTCAAAAGGGGTTATAGGTCCATACATAATTTTTCTGGAAAATAATATCTTAAAAAAATATGAATATGAAAATATGAGATTTCTTTTATACCCAATTTTTGAATTTCTAATGGTAGGGTATCATGAAAATCCATTTTCGCATAAGAATATTGCAATATGGGAGAATTAAAAAAAATGATTTTCTTGGAGTGACCCTAGCCCCTTTTGCTACCTAACTTTTCATATATTTCCTTCTAATTTTCCCACTTGTTATCTGTCTCCTGGTTTCCAAAAATCTCGTCTTATTTCTCTTCCACCCCTTTTGTTCCTACTTCCAACATCAGCTCTCTCACCACCCCCTCTAAATTATCTCTTCATAATCATGTGCCCCTCCATTTCTTTCTCATCTCTTTTCAACCCACTTCTCATCACTCTTTCCCTCTCTCGATCTCCGTCTCATTTTGAATTTTGCCAATTCCAAATCCCTTTCATTCAGTTAGCTCTGTACAAATACTATATGAACACAAATGAAAGACATGAAGGAATTCTGTGGTTAGTGGTGAATTTTATTAATTATCCAGAAATTATCAGAGGATTAAGCTTTACCTTTTTCTTAGGCGTATGTTAATAGTTTGAACCAAAAGAAATTTGTGTTTGTATGCGGGGGGGGGGGGCACAATTCCCCCTAATTTTTGAAGCACTGAAAAGTGCCTTTTTATGCAAGAAAATGCCCCATCACGAACGTGTACTGTGTCCCTTTCACCTGATGAGAACCTGTTTTAGGTAATACCAATTAGTGCTCTTCCTTATATGCATTTTTTACCCAAAAATGCCCCCCCCCCCACGTGTTCTGTGCCCTTCCATCTGAGAGCCAAAAGTGCCCCCTCGCCTTCTTGAAAGTGCCCTTACTTGAATAACTGCCCCCTTTTACCCAAGAAAAGTGCTCCTAAAGAATTTATTCTGTGCCCCTTTCACTTGAGAAGGATCTGTTTTATGGTCACCATGACGAGTGCCCTTTGAAACAAGAAAACAATATTTTCATTTCTATGATATACTTCTGAAGGAAATACTGTGTGCATTAAGTTTAATAATTCATGTGAGTGGGGTATATAAGCAGTTTCGTACAGATGGAGGGGGGGGGGGGGCTTGAAGGACTCTTGCCCATAGGCGGCGGAAGCAGTGGGATAGGGGGACCTGTCCCCCCTAAATTTTTTGTTGAGAATCTTTTTTTTTGCTCGTCAATTTTTTTTCCTGCGTCCCCCCTAAATTCAGGTAGACCCCCCCTTAAAATTGTTGTGGCCCCCCCTAAAATTGTGGTTGACAACCTTTTTTTGCTGGAAATTGTTGTGGTCCCTTCTAAGATTTAGGTGGATAAATTCAGGTGGACCCCCCTAAATTTTTTGCCTTCCGCCGCCAATGCTCTTGCCCCCCCAAAAAAAAAACATCACTACCAAGAAAAAAAAAGAAAAAGGAAAGCAAAGGGTGAAATATATCATTTTGAATATTTTGTCGAAATCTATCACAAAATTGGATATTTGTTTTTGAAATGTCAAAATTTTGCTCGCTCGCAACTTTTTAAAAATTTCACATAAAACAGCATTTTCCCTGTGCCCCCCCCCCCCACTTTCAAGCAACTTCAATCCGCTGCTCCTATTTGTATGTTTATAGCTTCTCTCTTTGCAACCAATTTTAATGAAAATCAATAAGAAATTTCATACGTCATGAATTTGGGTTGTGATAATAATTTTTTTAAATTGGACTTGGAAAAAAAAAATTCCATCTTCATCACGTGGTTCCTAAGTCTTCAAAGTTGAATATTTGGATTACTTGAATGAAAACATCTCTTACACCAGTCCTGCAGATTGAAAAAATAGAGAAAGAAAATCAATTAAATTGTCATGATTTATAAAACAAATGTTTTAAGAAAAGTGAGACTATGCATATATATGTTTCTTCAACACATACCATAGGAAATCTTACTTCTACTAATTATAAACTTGTACTTCTATAAAGCATATATATCACTTAAACATGTTCTCTGCAGTTTACATACCACTCTCCATTCTAACTACATGTACTCTTTGAAAAAATGACAGAGATTTCTTGTAAATATGAATATATAAATTAACATATGTAAATTATATGAATAGACAGAATTAAAGTTGATATGTTTTGTTGCACAGAATATTTTGATCTGTAATTAAAAACGACAATAACTATAATCTAAAAACAAAATTGAAATGGGTTTTTCAAAGGCAGGTCTATTTGTTGCCAAAAAAATGTGAACAACCTCCACTATCAAAAATAATCACTAACTATAGCTCACTCACTCATATAACCGCTGTAGTTTGTGTTTCTCTTTGTGGTCCAGGCACTGTTCTATTAGGCCTACTTCACCAATTATTTATCATCATCAATCACCTCCATGGAAATTGTCAAACTGCATCATCCTATTAGACAAAATGTAAAACCAAAAAAAAATCGTAAATCTACAAATATGAAATATGAATATCACACTAAAGAATGAATAAAATGAATTTTATAAAATATAACTCATGAAAAATAAATATTGCTTTGTTTATAAACAAATAGGAAATAAAAAGGCAATTTAATTACTAGTAGATCAAGGACATGACCTAATTTTATAAATTTGCCCAAAGTACATATCTTTTGACATTGGTTCTACTTTAGACTCGAGAGCCTATATATTTAAGAAGTGTATGTTCAGTACAGATCCTACCTCTTTGTGGCTCAGGTTATTTTTATTTAATGTAAACATGGTAAACATTCAATGCATGTAATGTATCTGTAATTTTGAATGGGTTAGTTTAACTTTAATACCTGGATGAGAATCTGCAAAATGATGCATGCACTTATGATCATCATCTTGAACCACATAGGTAGACCTCTATACTGTTTTTCTTGTCCTTCAAACTCAACCTGTTTTTCTTGTTCTTCAAACTCAACCTGTTTGTGAAAGAAAAGAGTACAATAATAAGAAGTGATATTTTTCATGGCCGTTTGTATAGGGGAGGGATTTGGGTAAGAGCTGAAATGTGAAAACCTTCATCAAAAAAAGAATTGCATGACATCCTTCAATTTTATTTTAGAAAATGCACAAAACGGCCATAGGTAATATTGGTTACTTCTGGCCCTCGCTTTCTGAATTTTAGGTTTCTCTAAATTTTTTCAAATGTCTGCCCCCCCCAAAAAAAAAAAAATTGCATATTTTTATTTCAGTTGACTTTAACATAATTTCATCTCATGCACTGGGTCTAGATCTATTTGTAAGAAAGTATAGATCTAGTCCAAGACTCAGAGCTGTGCAACAGCATTCGCGTATCTAAATTACTCGTAGGTCTAGATCTAGATAGTAACGATGGACTCTCGATCTATCTAGACCTAGAAAGTAAAGCTTTGGTTCTAAACTGAGATCTAGGCCTATATGGATTTGATGTCTGACTTTTATTCCTGGCTAAAAGTTTAAACTTCATTGCCATTATTGACCAAGATTAGATCTAGGGCCTAGTCCTTGGTCCACTGACACTGACAGACATACTCGTACATGTAAATGGAGTCGTTTAGGCCCAGACCTAGATCTAGGCCTAAATTACAGACCTAGATCATAAGCCCTGGGCCTGGGGTAAGTGTCGCGGGTTGGGAAAGTATAATTTAGATGACTAGATTTGAATTAGGTTGGCCTAGAATTAGAAAGCATCGATGAATAAAAGTAAAGTACCGTAGATCTAAGTCTAAAATAATAAGAAGCAACACTAGTTGCTGGTTTCTAACCAAGTTAGAAATTAGATCTAACGTTAGGCCTATCTAGATCTAGGTCCTAGATCTAGCCTATTGATAATAAGACAAACATGCAGAGCAGCATTATTATTTCTTATAGACCTCTACAGGAATTACCGTCGTTTCTGGGGATTTATTCAACAATTTCTGACATTAACTATTCGTGAGTGAGCCAACACAGTTCAGCGGAACAACCAAAATAGAGAGACTGAAGCTTTTGGTCTAGTTATTTCTAAGACAGAGTCTAACTATAGACCCTATTTATAAATAACAATAAGTTAAAATGGGTGGGGGCTAACATTGGCGGCGGAAGGAAAAAAAAAAATGGGGGTGTCTACCTGAAATTTTGGGATGGACACATGTAAAAAATTGGACAAGTGCTCCAAAAAATTTTGACAAGCAAAAAAAAAAAAAAAAGGTAATCAACCTAAATTTTAGGGGGGGACAACACACGTTTCAATGGGGGTCCACGTGAATTTATGGGGGACGCAGGGAAAAATATTGACAAGCTAAAAAAAAAAAAGGGTAGCAAAAAAAAAATTAGGGGGGACCGTCCCCCCCAACCTAAAATTTAGGGGGGACACGTCCCCCCCCCCCGCTTCCGCCACATATGGGGGCTAAATGCAGAAGCCTGAAGTTATGCAAAATAAATTTGATATCTGAAAGTGAGTGAAACTGAAAGTGAGGATTGACACAATGACAGGCGCCACACTCCACTTCACAGTTTATTCCTGACTGGGTTTCGATCTACTGAAGATAGATGCAGATCTCCCTCCATCTCCCTCTAGATCTAACGTTACAGTATACAAAAAGAAGCTTCATTCTTCTTGATTTAATCAATCATGGGTTGGTCCTTGTTAATTGGAGGTGAACCAAACCGGCCCGAAATTCTCTCGATGACCAATCGGCTCGGAGCCCATACAAAATACATGTGGTTAACACAGCGGCATAACCGCAACACTGCAAGCAACATACAGGCTGCACTGGGCGACGATGACAATCTAACTTCAATTTCAAAGACCAAATTCTGCTTTCCTTTAACAGAAGAATGATAGCAAACTCTCTAATTTGGTAGAGAAATAACCTGAGATCACAAAATACTGTGTGAAATTTGTAAATAGTCCACTGAATTCATGTGGTTATATCAATTTTTACGTACTCACCGGAGTGTTCGTAGGTCCATTTTTGTGTGGAAAGAAAAGTTTCATATTCGGGTTCAGAATGAATAAATTAGATGACGTAATGAGGTCAAATGAATAATTACTTCTGTAACACGATACCACTAGTATCGATGACAAAGAATCGGGGAAATCGCGTATTAATGACGCTCTTAGCCAATGAAAAGGGCGGAATATGAATATATTTACGCTCATGAATGTCAATGGGGGCTTATTTTTGTCTGCAAATGATCGCGGTAGGCGGAGCCTAATCTGATTTGTTTTGTGCTGAACGCGCGCGGAGCTTTCGGTCTAGTAATATATTATAAGGTCTTTGGCCTATACAGTACAATGTACATGGTGATTTTTTTTTACCTGGTTGCTATTAAGCATGAATGCCTGCAAGCAGGCAACCAGAGGTAAGAGGGTACGGCTGAAGGTCCTATCCATGGCACCTGACAGGCACAACATGCCTTACCAAGGAGCATTTTCCCATTTTCCCCTCCTCTCTTTCCCCTTTTCCCTTTTCTTTCGGTCCCTTTCCTTTTTTATGCGGGGGGAGGGGGGGGGGGGGCTTTCCCCTGGATCCGGCTATGCCCTGATGGCGGATGGTAAAGGGTTTTTTTCGCTCGCGATCTGATCAGGGGGTGTTTCACAAAGATTTAACCATGACTTAGAGTGGCACTTAAATACCGACTTGCGTACGGTATGAAAGGCTTGACCGCATTGGTCAGATCGTGTCATGAGGACGCGCACTAATGCGTATCTATCAATAAGATCGCGCGTTGCATATCATGTACGCGTCGGCATTTAAGGGCGACTTAAGTCATGCTTAAATCTTTGTTAAACACCCCTCTGAACTCCAAATCAGGATTAGTACTGCAACAAGTCGGCAATGATACATAAAGTCAACGTAGAGGTCTAGTGCCAATAGACCATTATGGTTATGAGATGAAATGAATATACCTATTGGACGAAATGATGATTAGACGAGATGGTGATTAGACCCATGGCAAATATACCAAATGATTGTGAGCCAAAATATGTTTAAACAAAGTAATAGTGATATATCTGAAGTTAGACCAATTTGAACTTGGACGAAATTATTAGACAAATTGGCTACTACACCCAACGGTAATAGAAGTAATGACATTGGGCAAAGTGGATATTGGACCAATTGAAAAAAAATACAATTAGACTAAATGACAATAAACAAAACGGCTAGTAGACCAACTGGCTATTAATCGAGATGGTAATTAGACGCAATTGTTATTGGAATATGTTAATAATTGACTAACTGATGGTAGACGAAATGATATCAGACCATGCGATAGTGGGGGAAAAAGCAGTAGACGAAATGGCACTAAGCCGATAAATCTTTACAAAGAATAATCCTGATCTCCAAATCACTTAATTCTCTTTCTCTTGTCCCAAAATAATTAGTGAAAGCATATTTTATATCTTATATGTAGCTTGAGTCTTGAAGAAAATACTGCTGTGAAATTATTCGTTGCGAGATGCGACTTTATGCGTTAGAAAAGCTACAAGATGTTGCGTTGACCGGGATATTATGCGTCGGACGCTCTTGGCTTTATATCCACCTTTCACAAACCTCTACAGTTTACAGTCAATACAATCAAACGTAAAAAACAAACTATTCTGCAACCATTGTTAGGCTTTGTGTTACAGGCCCTATAGATCTTGCTTTTCGTGTGCAAAGCATTTTTCAAACGATACCAGCATGCCATGCCATTTGCTTGCCTGAGCTCGCGGCGGGACTGTACATGTATCATGGCTATTACTCCAGCTGACTGGAGACATGCGAAATGTAACTTATAACATGGATAAGAAAGTGGTTATTCAAACAAATGGAGTACATATTTTTTAAGGAAAAACTTACCGAATTAAGGCTTGGATGTAGATCATTAAAGTCCATCGACTCGATTTAGCATTTAATGTGCATTATTGGTGGATTACTGGCAATTGATTCCACGGGTCAGATCATCTCAGCCGGAACCATTTTGCATGCGTTGACATTTACACACCATGCAATAGGCCATAACCGTGTGAACAAAATCCAAATATGCAGGTTATTTGTCACTTGCCTGCTCCTACACGAACGATATGCCTCTAGCACACATTGTAATGGGCAGTATGTTCTACTTTCGCAGAAATGGGGGGAATTCCCAGGGGGTACACTTCCGTTGATGAGTGGATACCAGGAGCGACCATGGGGTTTCGAAAAGCACCCTAAACAAGGGAAAAAGTCTTTTCCAGGTAATGAAAATGCAAGTTTTGGGTTGTGACACCCTACACGTATTGGAAATATATATCTTTTTTTCTGTATTTTAATTATCGTTTTTGACACCCTTAACGCTACATAGGCCTATTTACCCACTCTTTTCCTTTTTACGTGTGGTCGCCCCTGGTATCCACTATTCAGTTGAAGTGGGCGGCCTCAGTCTCGAGCTCTGGGAGGAACCAAAAGTGGATTTGGAAAGTCGTCCTAAATCGGATATATCAGTGTTACCATAGTAGCAACCAGAATTTCGCACACGAAACGCAAATTGAATGTTTCAGTTCCAGATGCGAAACGAAAAAAAAATCTCATGTCACATAGTTTGCATTGCAGGACAGAATTGTACGACCATGACGACGGGCCGAAGAGTCTCTTCCAAAACAAAATAGCGTCGTAGGTAAGCGTGCGCGTCCTCAAACGAAAGGTCTGGAATATCCCAATCTGCGACACTATGCGTTGATCACCCTAGCTACTAACCGTCTCTGTGGTCTAGTGGTTAAGGCACTGGCGTTCAACGCTGGGGGCCCGGGTTCGATTCCCGGCAGGGAACTTTTTTCGGCATCACCAATTTTTCCAAAGGGTATATAGCTCTGGGGAACCTTGATTTAAGCTACGCCTACCATTGTTCTCTTCATCCATTTCTTTACAATATTTAAATAAAAAAAAGTTGCCATAAGCTGTTGTACATGTATATCTTTACACATTTGTATTTCTTCTCCCATATGTGTACTGTATCGAAGCAATAGCTTTGATCCAGCTGAGGCATGGCGGCGTGTCATTGTTCAAAACTCACCTTCACCCGACAAAGGAATATATAATTGGTATCGTGTCGAAAATCTGTCATACCTGACGGTCAATCGGATCGGGCTCGCCCTAGCTACTAACCGTCTCTGTGGTCTAGTGGTTAAGGCACCGGCGTTCAAAGCTGGGGGCCCGGGTTCGATTCCCGGCAGGGACATTTTTTCGGCATCACCAATTTTTCCAAAGGGTAGATAGCTCTGGGGAACCTTGATTTAAGCTACGCCTACCATTGTTCTCTTCATCCATTTCTTTACAATATTTAAATAAAAAAGAGTTGCCATAAGCTGTTGTACATGTATAACTTTACACATTTGTATTTCTTCTCCCATATGTGTACTGTATCGAAGCAATAGCTTTGATCCAGCTGAGGCATGGCGGCGTGTCATTGTTCAAAACTCACCTTCACCCGACAAAGGAATATATAATTGGTATCGTGTCGAAAATATGTCATATCTGACGGTCAATCGGATCGGGCTCGCCCTAGCTACTAACCGTCTCTGTGGTCTAGTGGTTAAGGCACCGGCGTTCAAAGCTGGGGGCCCGGGTTCGATTCCCGGCAGGGACATTTTTTCGGCATCACCAATTTTTCCAAAGGGTAGATAGCTCTGGGGAACCTTGATTTAAGCTACGCCTACCATTGTTCTCTTCATCCATTTCTTTACAATATTTAAATAAAAAAGAGTTGCCAAAAGCTGTTGTACATGTATAACTTTACACATTTTTATTTCTTCTCCCATATGTGTACTGTATCGAAGCAATAGCTTTGATCCAGCTGAGGCATGGCGGCTTGTCATTGTTCAAAACTCACCTTCACCCGACAAAGGAATATATAATTGGTATCGTGTCGAAAATCTGTCATATCTGACGGTCAATCGGATCGGGCTCGCCCTAGCTACTAACCGTCTCTGTGGTCTAGTGGTTAAGGCACCGGCGTTCAAAACCGGGGGCCCGGGTTCGATTCCCGGCAGGGACATTTTTTCGGCATCACCAACTCTGGGTAACCTTGATTTAAGCTACGCCTACCATTGTTCTCTTCATCCATTTCTTTACAATATTTAAATAAAAAAGAGTTGCCAAAAGATGTTGTACATGTATAACTTTACACATTTATATATATATATATATATATATATATAGATACATATATATACATTTTATATTTATATATGTATATATATATATACATATATATATATATATATATAGATAGATACATATATATACATTTTATATTTATATATGTATATGTATATACATATATACATATATATATATATATATATAGATAGATACATATATATATACAATTTATATTTATATATGTATATATATATATACATATATATATATATATATGTATATATATATATATATATATATAGATAGATAGATAGATAGATAGATACAGTGAGTATCAAAAAAGTTTACAATTAGAAAAAAAAATCCCGTAAAATTATTAAAATTATTAAGTTGTAATATTCTGAAGATTTTTCCACATTTTATCATTGGTACACATCCATTTAAGCAAATAAGGATAGAACTGTCCAAAACGTATTTCCGCTTGAGTAATCACCACTTACTTTTGAAAAGTATGTGAAAAATAGTTTGCGCAGAACTTTGAAATAGTTATGCGGTTTGAAAACGAGCATTTCTCTGCAAACCTATTTCTGCGACCTTTATACCCTCATCTCACTAGATGGCGATTCCGTTGCGATCGTCAAAAATCAACAAAGCGTGGTATATCGTAGTTTGATCGTGGCTTGATCTTTTCAATCTTCTCCGTCGTACTTTGATCTTTTCTGAAGCGGCAAGGATCGCGACCATCTTCCTGGTGGCTACAAAATTTTGAACATGTTCAAAACTTACGTAGCGAGAGCGCGGAGGTGCTACAGCGCATCACAATCGAGTCGTGCGCGTATTACAAACGACATATTCGTAGCTGTACCGGAGCTCCAACGCATAAAGCGAATTAGAAGCGCATTAAAATCGGCTCCAATCACCGGTGTACTTAGGCCCGTTCCCAAGAAATGCTGCTACGCTGCTTCCGTTTACATGGCGACTTGCTTCACATCGCTTCCACCACGACGCTTTCTTCTTTGGATTGCATGGCACACGTTCTCAGCCCGCTTCAGGCATTCGCGCTGTGCTCTGCTGCGCCGCTGATGACTGGACAGCGATTGCGCAACGACCGTCTACGCTGCAATAAAACGCCGTGCCGATGGTGGCGGAATTTCAAATTTGCAACAGATCACAAGGCGACACAATGATGTTTTCAAACATACCTCCCAGAAAAGGGTTAAAAAGGGAAAGCTGCCCAATCTACCTGTGTTATACCGGCTGTTCAATTAGAGGAAGAAAAAACGGTTATGGTGGTGGTAGAGGAGGAGGTAGAGAAGGAAGAGCAGGGGTACGGGAGGAGGATGAAAATCTTATTGCTGAGCCAGCTGGAAAGAGAAAAAAGACGCTCACATGTCTTGATGACGAAACGGGTTACCTCTGCAAAAATATATATAAATTGAATATATATAATAAAAAAAAATTGTAACCAAAGTGAGGGTACACAATTTTAAATTTTGTTAATGATTCAATCACTAATGTTTTGATCGGAAAGGCACTCTTTAGAGAGATTCTGACATTGTGCCCCTCCTTTTTTATTCTTATGAGTGTTCTCACATCAGTAGACTACTTTTTGTCAGCAAGTTTGAAAGAAATTTACCAAAACAAATTGAGTGACATACTGCACAGGATATAAATGATTTGTATGTTCTTTTATGAAGTTGTGAATGCATCTCTCATGTTAACTATTAGGCTTATCGACATCTTGTGAATGAAATTTTAATATAAGGACTTAAGTGACAGACAGAACTGACCCAGTTTCTTTTTGGCCTCCTCCTTCTCATTTCCTCGTATTTAATTTCTAATGGACAGTGCTCACTCAAGTGTAACATTCTGTCAAAACGTTTACATTCATTGAATAGATAAGACCCAAACCCAAGATTATATGTTAAAAATACCCACATGTTGTATTTTTGTTTTAATTTCCAGGGCTTTTTCAAAGTGTAAACCTTTTTTGATACGCACTGTGTGTTATCGGAATTGGTCTCAAGTAAAACTTTGACAATAATTTGAGCTCACGCTTCACGCTCGCATTAATTATTTTGGAAGATACCATTTATATCATTATTAAAAAGTGATAAAGAATGCCCCTTTCGAACGTTTGACTCTTCCTAAATTCAAGTCTGTGCTCTGTGCTTGTAATAATTGTTTATTGAGGTACATAACCTTTTAAAAACAAAAAGTGTGTTTAAATTGCTCATTTTTTCAGGTCTGAAAATAGATCATCCCCTCAAATCTGAAGGTTGGTTGGAGGTCCCTGCTTTTACTCACTGGAGGCCATACGTTTTCATGATATTATAATATCAAACCCCAAAATATTTCAAAATGTAGCAGTTTTTTTTTTACAATTGCTTCATGTTAGAACGAAACACGCTATTGAATTAGCAGTCTTGGGCCAACTGTTATTTCAAGGTATTCAATCCGTTTAGAGGGTACCTATAATAACGATAATGACTCGGAGTAGTTTTAAAGAAATAAATCTACATTATGTGCCCTTGGCGATGAGAAAAGGAAATCAGGAAGAGTACATGACTGCAGGCCAAAAGCATTAGGGTAAAATAGGTTTAAGAAAGGAAATTTGTTGTACAAGTTGATTTTTTCTGGATTAGTCCAGGAATATGTATAGAATAAGAAATTAAGAGTCCTCCTAAATCATCCTTGGTGTTTTTTCGTAATTGAAGATGGTGTTAATTCTGTCCGCCCTTCACAGAAAAAAAATATGTAGACACAATCTTGGAAGCCATCTTTGATTTTAGGGCATACTGGGCCACTAACGGTTCTTTTAAGTTGTCTTAATGAATTTCTTGTCTCTTCAGACCAGGGATTAAACGCCATTGTTATCCATACTAATGCAATAATACCATTGAATAAAAAAATAATAAATTAATTTTAGGCTTCGGATGTCAATTTTGGCCGCCATCTTGGATTTTCAGGTACCCTGTCTGGTGATGCTCAATCTAACCTGTATTAATAAATCTTTTTATCCCCTGAATATTGAATATGCACCAACTTTTGATGTATAAGGCCTGGATAATAAGTCAGTTTTGACAGTTTTCTGTAAAAGGTGGTCATTTTGCACGCCTTCTTTAATAGCCCCCCCCCCCCCGAGTATTTGTCAAGACCTTAGATATGTTTTTCTTGATATATAACTCGACAAATCCTGAAGTAAATCAGCTTGTTACCAAAGACTTATTTCGCTTTACCTAATGTTATGGCCTAATGAAACAGAAAAAAGACAAAGGATAAACGAAACAATCCAAAAATAAAAAAAAGGATTCTGCTTAAAGGCAATACTAAATAAACTTGTTTTTAATAATTAATTTTTGAAATAATATGAATGTAATATGACAATTTATACCACAAGAAAAGTCTCACATGTGCAAATAATTGACCCCAATGCCTTGTTTAATTTAGGAACTTCAAGCAATGTGGATTCAAAATGTCATAAACTAATCAAAATAGGAATATCCTAAGAGATCCTGTTTTGTTCTACATTTGTTTAGTGGAACCCATTAATTGCGAATGCATTTAGAAATAGAAAAAAAAGAATCAACAAAAGAGTTTCATTACCAAATACTGTTTCATATCGAGGTTGACCTTCTGTGGTTAGCACCTTATTTCGTATAAGTCGCGGAATTGCGGTTAATTTGTAGAGATTCAAATACCATTCCAATGAGCTGTCATCTAATCCTCCGGTTATGTTTCGCACGGCCAACACTGAAAGAAAATGTGTGCTAGTAATTCAGAAGTGGGTTTAATACATAGCATACAGTACAGTCAAAATATGAAATAACCCGAAACAGATTGGAAAATACAAATTATACTATGCATGTCAAAAAAGTTTACACTAAGACAAACTTATGAAAACTTGTCCACTTGTAAAGTCCTGCCACTCTGACAAAATCATGTAAAATTGTACACTTGCAATACCCTGACACAATTTTCCACCTTTAATATTTTGTACAGATTTTTTTTTAACCAAAGAAGACATAAACGGTCGAAAAAAATTGTCCGCTTGATTGTCCGCTTGAATGACGAATGAAAAATGACTGACATGAATGAATGACCTGAAAAAAATATTTGCGTAGATCTTAGAATTTGTTAAATGAATAACAGAAGGCGTTAATCACGAATTATATAATGACCCTAATTCTGATAGACTGATTTAAAGCTAAATGATAGTAGTTGCAGTAAACACTATTTTCGAGAGAAATTCTGTAAAACCAAGGCTAAGTATGACTATATCATCGTGGATCTAGATCTGGTACAGTGACATAAAATGAACTTTTTGAAATCATAAGATCTAAGCTGAAATACGATCACAAAGAAGATTGCTAACACAGATAGGCACACGTGGGACAGTGTATTATTATTGCTGGAATAAAGACCCGACGGAAGTATCCGAATCCGCGCTTATTTTGCTCATTTCTCAGCAATTACACAATTTCTTCCAGAATCCTTTGGCACATATTTTTTTAAATACAGAGACTATCTGTATCTGTCCGTTGACGTACAATCACCAGCATCTGGTTGTCGCGTACGTTTGGGTTTAGGGGTCAAGCGCTAAACACAGTTAATTTTGATAGTGTGCTTTGGAGACAAGGGTGTTGATGTCCAAACTTTCAAGTTTGAGTTTGAATACTCCTACGTCTTTAGAATTTCTGACATCCTCAGAGAGAAGGTTCCATTCTGGGATGGTCTTGGGATACAGGGAGTGTCGGTAGCAGTCTTTATTTGTTCTTATAAAATTGTATTTGAGAGTTCCCTATTGTCTTGTTCGATATCTACAACTGGTTGGGTTTTGAGATTGAAGGTGGGCTGATATGTTGGAGGGTACAAATCCATGTGTCTCTTTGTACAAGGTTGTCAGTCTAGCCTTACTTCTGCGGACTTTCAGTGTGTCCCACTTTAGTTTTTGTAGCATCTTGGTGACACTAGATTCCCTACTGTAATCCTTCAAAGTGAATCTAGCCGCTCTATGTTGAACCCTTTCTAATTTGTCCTGGTCTGATTTATGTTGTGGATCCCAAACTGCTGCGCAGTATTCCAACCTTGGTCGTATTAGAGATTTGTATGCAATGTCCTTTGTACCAGTACTGCAAGAGTGCAGATTTCTCTTTAAGAGTCCCAACATCCTATTGGCTTTTGATGAGATTTGGTCAATATGACTTGACCAACATAGGTCCCTTGATAACTCCACACCGAGATAGAGATGATGTTGCACTTCTTCTAATGTGACATTACCGAGCCTGTAGCTGATTTGGATCGGTTTTCTCTTATGTGTGATTCTCATTTGAAAGCATTAGAGGCATTAAATGACATCTGCCAATCCTTTTCCCATGTAGTTAGTTTATTTAGGCCCCCTTGCAAGATTTCTGTGGGTGGTCATCATATCAAATTCTGTAAACAGTCATTTTGAGATCGTTATCAGAACTGGAATTTTCCTCTAACTTAGCCCTAGTCTAAGTGCGGTAATAAACTACCGTATGCTGATATTAACGTTTAAGTTAACCTTGGTCTAACTCTAAGTGTGGTAATAAATCCTCAAAAATTAGAGTTGCACAGAAGGTAGTTTAAGCCTGTTTAAATCAAACAAATCAAGGCCAACATTTTTTTTAGAATTTATACCTCTCTTGCATTTCGAGGTACTTCCTCTTTTTTTAACCGATTTTCATGACATTTGGAACACACATTAGTCTTAATTAACCCTTCCGGTGCAGCAGGCCCATACATGGCCCACTTGCATCCGACTCGCTCAGACGGCAAGTCCAAAAATGGCCCACAATAGGATTTTTTTTCAGTTTAGTATTTTACCCATTATTTCGAACTGATTCGAGCTAGAAAAGTGCTGGAGTTCTTTCTCAAAAGACCAAATGACACTTCTGTCCAATAAGATTAAATGCTTCCGATATGACTATTCTTAGGAAAACCTCTTTTTCCAAAAGCGTTGACGGAGTTCTGTACATATTTTTCGTCGAAGCTCGCGCATAGATATGCACATGAACAGGTAAAGAGCGGACACACGTGCGTGTGTGCGCGCCTGCACAAGCGAGTACCCCATAATCCTTTGCGTGTATCATGAGAACACAACGCCAATATTTCGATAACGCGACGATCATATCCCACTAATCATTTATAACGTTATTTTTTTTTACCTTTTTGACGTTTTAGAATTCGTAGTTTTGCTTTCACAGTAGCATTGCACAGAAAATTAATTTTGTTTTAAACCCACAAGAATGTTGATGTGAGAAATAGGAAAAGGAGTTCCCTTTCCTCTGAGTGGTGACAGAGTAAGAAAGGGCTGGATGGGAAAGGGCTTATGAGATGAGCGAGAGATAAAGCGTAAACGAAAATTATAAAGATAGTGGTGGTTGAAAATGATTAGAAAGGCATGAAAGGGATCGAATAAAAGATCGAATACGAAGAATATATGATAACAAAGATGTCATGGATGTGGAGGCACAGGGTCAGGCATTAGAACGACAATAGGAGGATGAAAAGGAACAATATAATGATCATGCAAAAATAGGAAATTAAATAAATATAGAGAAAATGTATGAAGAAGTGACCAAGAGGTAGGGATGACAGAATGTGAAAAAAATAATGAAAAAAGGGGTAACGAAATGCAGAAAAAAATGTGCAAAAATGAAATCGATTTGTTCATTTATGGATGAGTGCCCAGAAGGAAAAACTAGTAAGACCAGTAAATATTTTTTACTGGTTTCCTGTAGAATTTCACTGGTTTCCAGTAGTTTTTTTTTATTTTTAATTGGACGAGTAAAATTCAACTAGAGACCAGTTCCAAGAATTGCATTCCAGTTGAAGCAATTAGTAATACCAGTTAAATTGTTTTTCATCAAACTGGTGTTACTGTTCCAATAAATGGTTTCAGTATATTTTTACTGGTTTCCAGTATATGTTTCCTGGACAAGTTGATTTTTAACTGGACCAGTCAAAATTTTCTGGAAACCATTTTAAACAATTGCATTCCAGAATACCAGTTAATTTTTTTTATCAAACTGGTGTTACTGAATAATGACTTTATTTCAAGCCAGATCATTTGACGATTTATAGAAAATGAATCTTGCAATTAAGAAAAAATTATGATCGTTATCATTTATGGTTGTAATCATCATTCTTCTTATAAGTATCATAATTATTACTATTATTGTGGCTGTAGTGAGGTCGACAAACAAAAGACAAGCGTGACAAAGGCCTCTACAGGATTTCGTTGTTTTAATATATCAATCCGATATTAAATCTGCACAATAAATCCAATCGAAATAATCGAATTTCATTAGGAATCTGTTCCATTATTCCAATTAGTCTTATTAATCATTTGAATTCAATTGGTACATGTCATCCTCTTGAACCAATTAGTTCCTTTAATCCGCGAAAACTGTGGAGTCAATGAAAAAAAGAAAAAAAGAATGAGAAATACCAGCAAAATGAAACATGTTAAATAGCAATAAAACAACATCAATTCTTTGGAAAACCTGAATTGTCTTGAATTAGCTAGATTTCAAACTCTATCCATTATGCATACATGTATATGTTACTCATTAACGGTTTTACACTACAAATAGAATTCAGCTTAGTTCTCACTATAATTATAATTATAAAAGTGCAAATCAACGACCATTCTTAATATATCACATAATAAATGTAGGAAATTCTAGTTTGATGTAATAACTTATCAGTCTTATTAGATTACAAATGGGTACAGTGAGCCTTTTATAGCCTATACATGCATGCACATACATTAAAATACTACATACACATTATCATTTGTCATCATGAACCAAGAAAAAGATCTCTGAAATTTCACTTTATGCTTAGATCATAATTAAAACTACATAACATAAAACCTCAAATAACCTCTTTGCTTGCTTTCTTGAGACAATCAAATGTGTTCTGAGCCAGGATGTTTCTGATTTTGAAGGGCAAAATCCTGGTCCCTCTCACACAACCCATTGTCTAAAATCAAATGCACTGTCATGGTGCTATGTAGTTGTACTCTTTGATTGAGGGAGTGCTAGATACAAATGTGAAAATAAAGTAGTGCAATAGTGGAAGTATATATACAAAAAGTGCTAAATCACTTCTGCGCTAATTTTGGTATGCTAATTTATGAATTTAGATGTACTTTCATCACATGGCTCCTTTAAATTAGGGTTTAATTTACCTTGAAGAAAACATCTGCAATGAATCAATCTAAATTAAGTACGTCATAGATTACATATACTTCTCAAACTAATTAACAAATGTAAATCCAATTCAAGGAGTTGTAATACTTAAATTTATTTAATGCAAAAACATAAAAAATAATAACTTTCTATTTTCCTGCCTATTCCCTTTTTCATTTTCTTTGTATATAGGGAAAAACATCAAGTTCACACAATTGCAGCCTTCAGAAATTTGACTATTTCAAGAAATCAATAAGTATTCCTAATCAAGAAACGTGTCGTATTGGTAGAATATGAACTCAACCTCCAATCTTTGTACCTTTCCTCTTTTTATGGAATATTTATTCAAAAAAGGCTTCTGCAAAAAAGGAAGACAAGCGTCGTTTTAAATTTTATAATCTCAACTTCAGAAATCATATATACACAACAAAAAGTAAGTCCCCCCTTAAACAAACACCAATAATTTCCGAACCAATGCAATTTTTCAATATATTTTTTAATGAGCGTGTAGGTAATTTCATAAGCTATCTTCTGAGTAAATTTTCTGGACACTTTTTTACGTCAGTGCTTCAGTGAGCACCGTCAGAAGGCAAAAATGTCAATCGGGGAGGGGCTTTTAATCGGGGAAGACACCACCATTTTCAAATTTTAACATATTCTAACAAGTTGTAGAGGACACTACCATAAACCTAAATTGGCCAGCAATTTCGCTAATGGGCCAAAATATTATATACAAAGAGCCAAAGTTGTACTTTTAATGGAGGAGATTCTGTAAGCTATTTTCATGTGGAAAGAAGGGTAAGGCAGGGAGATCTGCTTTCACCGCATCTTTTCATTTTATGCAAAGAAGTATTAGCGCATAGTATAAAATACAATAATGATGCTAAAAAGTTTCATTAGTAGGTTCCTCTCAGGGAAAATCATATAATTTATCCTTTGGCTAAAAAGTGGATTTCATAACGATTCTCGATGTACTTTTTCTTTATATGTAGAAGAAAAAGAATGATTGAACTATGAAGAAAAATAAAGAAGTTGTTAAACTGGTGGAAGCAAAAAGATTTAACTTTGATGAGCAAAATACAATTATTAAAGCAGTTTATCTTTTCAAAATTCATATATGTGGCATCTCTCACACGAGTCCCAGAATGGGTTTATCGTGAGTTTGATCAGCTTACTTTTACTTGTATGTGGGGTGGCAGAAATGAGATTAACAAAAGAACGATATATTAAAACTACCATCAAGGCGGCTTGAAAATTCTGATTTTTTAATGGTTAATAAGGGCACAGAGAGTTATGTGGATTAAAGACTAAGAAAATGATGCAAAGAACTGGAAACAATATTTAAATTATGCCACAAAACATCTGGGAGAATTTTTTTTATTTCATGTGATAACTTGCTTTGATTTTCGGAGATAGCATTGCCGCAAATTTATATATTCTTGAATAATAAATCTGTACGAATTGAAGGGAAATGCATATTTAACCAACCAAAATCTATGAAAAAAAATATTTACATATTGAAACATATTATGGATTACAATGGAAACTTAAGGTAATTTTCGTACTTTCAAAGACAGGGTTTAAACACAAATGATTTTCATTTAATAGAGTCAATTTATAAAACCTTTCCAGTCAGCTGGAAACGAAATATGACAATAGATTGCAAAGAGGCTTCTCTTACGGAAAAAATATCATTCATATCTGGAAAAGGAATTTTGTCAATGGAAGAGTTAGAATCTAAATACGTTTATGCAAATTTTATGAAATGTAACTTCGCAATACCTGATATTTTCGAAAGATTAAAAAACAAATAGTGTTTTTCTTATGAAAAGAGTGAAAACATTTTTATAAAACCAAGACAATGTACTCTGAACACGCATACATTCGTAATTCCAAAGCTTCGTTATTCCAAAGGTTCGTATTTCCGAAGGTTCGAAATTCCGAAGTTCGTAAGTCCGAAAACGAAATGAGGTTCGTAATTCCAAAGGTTCGTTAGTCCAAAAACGTAATGATTAACAATCCTTATTTCGTTTTCGGACTAAAGAATCTTCGGAACAACGAACCTTATTTCGTTTTCGGATTATCGAACCTTCGGAATAACGCCACAAATGTTTGGATTAACGGATCCTTTTACGTTTTCCGATTAACGAACATCGAGGTATAGGCAATTTACGTGTTTTGGAATTACGAACCTTCGGAACTACGAAGTGTAACCCTCTGAACGGTAGATTAAGAGAGTTTCAGTTTAAAATATTGCAAGGCATAGCTTATACAAATCATCACTTGTTCCGTTTTAAAATTTCACAAAATAACCTTTGTTGTTATTGTAAAAAAGAGGAGGAAACGTATTGCCATCTATTTTTGGAATGTGAATCGGCCGTGATCTGGCAAAACGACGTACTCCTTTTTTGCCATTCCGAGATATTCGAGCTTGAATATTTTACACTGCTTCTTTTTGCCTTTCTTTGAAAAGTGGAAAATGGTATATCGATTTTTGTTTGTTTCCTTTGATCTGCAGAACTTATATAAGCTATTGGCACCAAAAACTAACTGATTTACTCATTTAATCTTCTAATTTTCCACTTTTTTTTAAAACATACGCACTTTTGCCTGATAAAATCGATGACACACTCCGAGCTTTTTATCAGGCAAAACTACATATGTTCTAACTTATCAGGAAAAATACGTATGTCCTCCGCATGGCAAAGTTAGAGATACAGATAGTTTTGCCTGATAAAACTTTGCCATGCGGATGACATACGTAGTTTTGCCTGATAAACATTTGCCACGCGGCCGCGTACCTTGTGACATACGTAGTTTTGCATGATAAGTTAGAACATACGTAGTTTTGCCTGATAAAAAGCTCGGAGTGTGTCATCGATTTTATCAGGCAAAAGTGCGTATGTTTTAAAAAAGCAACCGGTAAAATGCAGAATTTGGGAGATACGTAGTTTTGCCTGATAAATCACCTTCTTCTTTTGCGGCTATTGTTCTGGCAAAACTACGTAAGTAGACTTACGTAGTTTTGCCTTTTAATTCTCGTCAAAGCTTGAAAAACTACTTTTGTAAGTCGACTTACGTAGTTCTGCTTTTTAAATTTAGTGATTTGTTAGAGAATTAAAAAAAAAAATGGGTTTCGAATCTCCCAAAATAATTGGAGTTAAAGTTTGAAATTTTGACAGATGAAAGAGCGTATTCAATATTATAAGAAACACTAAAATACTGAAAATGGCCAAAAAATGACTTACGTAGTTTTGCCAGATCACGGCCGCAATATGCTTATCTGGTAATTTAAGCTGGGATGAAATTCATGTAGGTGTAGAATTAAAGGACGAATGAAAGGGGCGTTTAATCAATCATTTTCTTTTTATTTCTTTATTTTTTTTAAATTTTTCTTCAAAGGGAGGGAAAAGGGTGCACCTATGACCATGGAGGAAATTGAAAGAAGAAGAATGGGAAGAAAGGAGGCTGGCGCTCGGCTGATGGAAGATTTCTCTGCATTTAAGGTAATGAGAAAACCTTAATTAAAAGAATATATAGGAAGAGGGAGGCAAAGGTATATATACGACGAGAGAAACAAACACAAAATAAAATAAATAAAAACACAGAAAGAAAAAGAAATACGGAGAGTTGAAGTCCCTTCCATGTAGAGTATAGACATAAAGGGGAGAGTGCTCCTTACCTTGGGACGGGAGGGGGGGGGGGGAGTTAGAACAACACTTTTAATCCCTTTCCCCTCTCTCTTATCATGTAATATATCTTGTTAATATTTCATTTTGTAATTGCTGAAACGCATTAGTATTAATTTCTAGTATATTTGAAGTTTGATGTATAATTTGTATAATTATATTTGTTATTGAATTTATTGTATAATTTATAATTATGTTTCAAATAGTTTGTTCAAATTGTTTATATAATGTGATTTAGTATTTCGATTTGAGAGATTACAATAAAATCAGCACACGCACGCAGCTCTGCGTGCGTTTTGGGCTGCGTTTCACTGCTCCCATCATTTTCCCCTGTTTTTCATTTAATACGGTATATACGTGGTTCTGCGAAACTGAAAATCATTAAAATGAAGCTTTCATCGCGGCAGTGCAAACTGCACGCCAATATTGTACTCTCTCGTTTTCTTATGCTTTATAAACGATAGAAACAAATGGTAAAAACGTATGGCATTCTGGAATGTTTAGTTTAATTAAAGGACATTTAAAATATAACACTGAAAAGGCACACACATTGTATAAAATTGTATTTTTAAAGCCTGCAAATGGATGTGAGTATTAGCCTTTGGGGAACGGGAGCTTTTTGCAGATTCTAGTCTTATATTTGAAGAGATACGTTTTATGATTCCTATAGCCCATGTTATGTTCCTTATAATTCTGCATTTCTTTGTTGTTTTTTTTATTCAAGATTGCTATCTTCAACTGTTGTTCCCCCCTCTTAGTTAGGTGTTATTTTTTTTCTTTTTCTTCTTCCTTTCTTTGACTTCTGTTTGCCTACCTGCATTTACATGTCTAGCCGTACAACATGTTGTATTATTGATGTTATATGTTGCCGAAACCATTGTCGACCTGTATCACCTGATTTTATATGTTTCTTTTGCAATGGAAAACTCTTTCCTTTTAACCATATTATTGAAGATGGCGAGCTTTTATGGGAACTAGAGCAGTTCTTTCACAATTATGAATAAGAGTATTCTATATGCTAATGTTCAAAATGTTAAATTAAATCTTTTTGTAACGCACAGCAACCTTGAAGACGTTCATTATTCTCTGACTCTGCATGCACAATCTTCTGTAGAGGATGAGACCAGGCGCGGATCCAGGATTTCGTAGGGAGGGGGGGGGGGGGCCCAAATTCGACCTGATTTTGGCGCCCCTGTGTACTTTTTGGAAAATTGGCGGTTCCTTCCTCCCCCAGGCAATCATTAGTGCCTTAAATGCATGTTAAATTATCTTATTTCATAGGCGCATAAAGAAGAGGCAATTGAATAATGGTTTTATAATGCTTGTGTTCATGAATAAATGTAATATCACTTTAAAAAAGAATCAATGCGAGCGCGAAGCGCGAGCGAGTTCTATTTTAACCATTTGATGCTTTCAATCTCGTTAAACTTCTTTTTTCCCCTACATTTTGTTTCAGGGCTTGAAAAATCTTACGGTAGAGGTAGACAACACTCAGTATTTACTAATTGGGAGTGCTCTGCCTATTTAGATCTGTAAGTGTTTGGATATATTATATAATCTATCGTTATTCGCTTGAAATCCATTCAAAACAGTGAGTTGTCTTGTCAATCCTATTCAACAAACATTGGCTCTTCCGCTTTTGCAACAACCATATCAAAGGGTTATGTATCTTATTATCTTGCTCAAATTGCATATACTCCAAATAGATTTTCAAAAGAAACAGAATGCGTGTAAACGGTGTCAATAAAACAAATATAAGATACTAAAGATAAATATGCTGTAAAATATACTTTATTGGCAATGTCTATATAAATGTGAAAATAGTGCTCTTAAGTTCGCATCATTTTGGACAATAAGTTATCTCTCTCTTTCATATAATACAAGTGAAACATGAATTCGAAAGTTCCCATGTATCTTGTATACATCAACTATTTCAAGATGTAACAATAAATGTAAATGATAGCAATGCAATTTAGGCCTGAGTAAATCCACGGGTAGTCCAATAAGTCACTTCTTAGCTTTATTCTTTAAATCAACATAAATATATAATATCATAATCTTTATTCTATAATGCGAGCGCGAAGCGCGAGCAAAACTTTGTAAAATTGTATGTATTTTTTCCTAAAATTTGAACATCCTGAAAAAAAAAAGCCTGCAATAATTACTACGAACGCGAAGCGCGAGCATAAATTTTTGATACACGTTTTAAACTGATCGTAAAGGCAGGCCTACCTGTTAAAGACTGCTTGCAGTTAGCCATGAAGACGTTACATATTTCAACAATCAAATAATGCGAGCGCGAAGCGCGACCTGAAAAATTTTGACATTTCTACATAAAGAATGGAAAGCTTTAATTAATTTTTGTCTCGCCTGCGTAACGGAGAGAGACATAGGTATCACTATTTCCGGTGTCGGCGTCGACGGCGTCGTCAACAATTGTGTTGTACACCCAATAACTTTTTACAGCTTCGAGGTGGGATCACCAAATTCATACCAGAGGTCCATCTCCTGAAGGCACTGGTCAAGTTTGAATATGAGTCGAATTTGAATAAGGTTAAAGGTCAAAGGTCAATGAATTTTGCATGACTGGCACTGTGCTGTGTTGTACACCCAATAACTCTCTATAGCTTCGAGATGGGATCGGCAAATTCATACCAGAGGTCCATCTCCTGAAGGCACAGGTCAAGTTCGAATATGAGTCGAATTTGAATGAGGTCAAAGGTCAATGAACTTTCCATGACTGGCACTGTGCTGTGTTGTACACCCAATAACTTTCTACAGCTTCGAGGTAGGATCACCAAATTCATACCAGAGGTCATTCTTTTGAAGGTGCAGTTCAAATTCGAATGTGAGTTGAATTTGATTAAGGTCAAAGGTCAATGAACATTTTACTTCAGAACTCAGTACTCTCTATACTTGAACCTGATTTTGTATTTTACTTGTTTATTCTTTAAAAGCTGTTGTTGTTATTTATTCAATGAGCCATAGTTCTTGGCACCATTTATAATATTCACACAAATTTGCCAAAGGTACAATAGAAAAGCTGTCAAAGTTTCTTACATGTTACCCTTCAGATTTGTTGTATGTGCATGTTCTGGTAATACTGTAGATTATACAAAACAAATTGAGAAAAGTTATTCCTCTACCACCACTCAACTTAATTATAAAAAGATTGGCATTTTATTACAGTGTGAATATTATGAAGTGTGATCCGCGTCTTTTTCACTAACATTTATTTCCTTACTTCCATGGAAATCATTATAGCTTCATAGTATTAACAGCATTCTTATTAGTTTTATCTCATTTCCTAGGGATAAAGTAGGCCTATAGCATTATTGCATATGTAAACTGTCAGAACCAAAATTCACCCCCTAAACTGCTGCCAGCCTCGGAAGTCATATAGCATAGTTTTGACATACATTCTCTTCATGACTGCAATATGCAGGCGAGACAACTCTTGGCGTTTGCCATGTTGTAATCATGAACAGGATAGCTTTATAACTAAACGATTGATGCGAGCGCGAAGCACGATCGGAAAAATTATAGCTTTAGACCTAAAACGGGACACTGTTCATGTTTTGTAAATCGTGAAAAGGATGAGTGAGAAGGGAACTTCCTACATTAATAATACGAGTTCAAAGCGCGAGCAGAAAATGTTTGTATACGTTTTGAAGTGATCGAAAAGTGCCTTTTAACATGTTGAAGGATTGCTTGCACTTAGCCCGGAAGATGTTACATATTTCAACAATCAAATAATGCGAGCGCGAAGCGCGAGCAGAAAATTCAAGATTTACTCCTAGAACGGGACACTTTATTCATGTGTTGTAAATCATGAAAGGTATGAGAAGGGGGGGGGGGATCTTCATACATTAATAATTCGCAGGGGCGGAAAATCTCTCTCAAAAGATAGGGGGACACAGGGGCGGATCCAGCCTTTCCCCAATAGGGAGGGGGGGGGGGGCGGAAATTTGTTTCAGCCATCTTTTGCCCGATCGGCAGCTCGGAGATGATTTTTGCTTGTTTCTTTGAAGGGGTAGTCTTCATTAGTTTTTAATTTGCTCTATTTTTATGAATTCAATACAATATATTAGAATCCTTATGATGCCAGCGCGAAGCGGGAGCTAATTTTTTGGAAATTTTATATATTTTTTTCCTAATATGTGAAAATTCTGGGCAATGTTTGTTATCCAGAAAAAAAATATGTATGCAATAAATACGCGAGCAGAAATAAACTGATGGAATAGATACCTTTTAAAGACTGCATGCAGTTAGCATTTAACACTCAAATAATGCGAGTGCGAACTGATTTTTTTTACATTTTCACCTTAAGAATGGAAATTCTAAGCTGACGGCCGTGATCTGGCAAAACTACGTATCTCCTTTTTTGCCATTCCGAGATATTCGAGCTTGAATATTTTACATTGCTACTTTTGCTTTTCTTGAAAAAGTGGAAAATGGTATATCGATTTTTTTTTTTTGGTTTTCCTTTGATCTGCGGAACTTATATAAGCTATTGGCACCAAAAACTAGTGGATTTACTCATTTAATCTTCTAATTTTCCACTTTTTTAAAAACATGCGCACTTTTGCCTGATAAAATCGATGACACACTCCGAGCTTTTTATCAGGCAAAACTACGTGTGTTCTAACTTATGAGGCAAAACTACGTATGTCACAAGGTACGCGGCCGCGTGGCAAATGCTTATCAGGCCTACGTATGTCCTCCACAGCAGCACTTTTTGTAACTCAAGCAGAATAGGTATAATAATAAGTAGACAATTGATGCGAGCGCGAAGCGCGAGCGGAAAATTTCGAGATTAAGTCCTATAATATTTACTGAAAGACACTCTATTCATGTTTTGTAAATCATGAAAACGACGAGTATTAATAATGCGAGCGCAAAGCGCGAGCAGAAAATTTTAATATACGTTTAGAACTGGTACCTTGAAAAGGTTGAAAAAAGGTTGAAAGGTTGAAAAGGTAACTGTTAAGGACTGATTGCCCTTAGTCATGAAGGCGTTACATATTTCAACAATCAGAAAATGCGGGCGCGAAGCACGAACTGAAAAGAAAAGAAATTTCTTAGGAAACAATGGAAAATTTTAATGAATTTTTGTAATCGTGATTAGGATAGCTATATAATTCAACATTTGATGCGATCGCGAAGCGCGAGCAGAAAAAATCAAGATTAAGAACTAAAAATGGGCCACTCTGTTCATGTTTTGTAAATCATGAAAAGAATGAGTAATTGGGAGTCTTCCTACATTAATAATGCGATCACAAAGTGCGAGCAGAAAATTTTTGATATTTTAATCTGAAACTGGATAGTAATTTGAATAGAAAACAAGTTGCGCATCTGAATAAACAAGCGGGCGCGTTTCAAACTTAGACCTAGAATCTAGCCATTCTAAATACATCTCGATGAAAATCAAAGCGATCGCGAAGCGCACTCTTAAAATGTTTAATATTCCGATCTGAAAAAAGAGTCCATTACAGCATTATATTTAAAGCACTTTTTAGGAAAATTGTGAGGTGGATATTGATCGCACTTAAAAAAAGAGCAAACATTTCCATTATTATTACTTTGAGTTTTGACATAGGACCGGGACATCTTTACGACATGTCATGAAAATGATGACTAACTTTCTATTCCTCTTGCTAAGCGCGAGATGAAACAAAAGGGACAATTTGATTATCTATTAATGTCTAATGGGGGCGCGAAATCTGATGATATCATGGCATAAAAACTGGACATTTCACTTTTGTAATTATGAATAGGATGCATCAATGAATATATTTTAACCATTAACGCGAGCGAAAATCGCGAGCTAAATTTTTTTATAAACTGTCATGAAAAGGGGATTTTAAGTATTTTGTTGTGTAATCAATATTGAAACATATAACTCGCCAATCAAATACAAGCGTGTAGACAATCAGACGTGAATAGGTGTATTTTGAAAACTTTATGGAATACACGTAAATAACAGGTACCTGATAAATCAAAATTTGTGAGCGCGTTTTCACAGACATTTTTACAGAGCACTGTTATAAATCAATTTGTAAATCCCACAAAACAACGAAAGTTCGATTTCCGAGGTAAAATATGTTTTGTATATTGACTTCCAAACTTGATATTTGAGCTCCATATGGAACAAGATATGTAAATCACCTAAATGGCAATGCGGGCGCGAAGCACGAACGAAAATTTTATATAGTGGCACGAAAGATTTTTTTATTTTCCAAGTCTTCTCGTCATCTTATTTTATGCAATCGTCGTCCTTCTCTTCGTTTTCTCCTCTCTTTTCCCTTTTCCCATTTTCCTTCTTCCTTTCCCTTGTTTTCTTTGTTTTGCTCCGCCGATAAGGGGGGCGGAGGCGGTTGGCCCCCTGGATCCGCCTATGGGGACAAGGGGCGGGAAAATTTGACGAGCCAAAAAAAAAAGGTTTTCATCCCAAAGTACGGTCATCTCGTCCCAAAATACATGTTTTATTTCGATTTAGAATGATGTATTTCTTACCATCATAAAAGACAAAAAAAAATAGTAGGGGGACATTTGATATTGTGCCCCCCTACTATTTTTTGAGTAGGGGGGACACGTCCCCCCTGTCCCCCTGGGATTTCCGCCCATGATAATTCGAGCACAAAGGGTGAGCAGAAAATTGTTGATATTGTGATCTGAAACTGGATAATAAACATGCGCGCGCGTGTTTCAGACTTAGACCTATCTAGGCATTCTAAATACATCATTTATCATGAAAATAAAAGCGAGTGCGAAGCGCGAGCATAAAATATTTTATATTCCGATCTGAAAAAGTGGGTCAATTTCACCTTTATATTTCAAACACTTAATGTGGATATAAATCGCACTTGATAAAGTCTTTCCAAGTCTTCCTCTCATCTTTTTTTATTCACTCATCTTCCTCCTCTTCTTTTTCTCTTTTCTTTTCCTCCCTTTTTTCTTTCCCCCTTTTTCTTGCTCCGCAATAGGGGGGGGGGGGGGCTGTGGCCCCTCGGGATCTGGATTCGCCTATCTCATTGTATTTTCTCGTACATAGTTCTGGGTGCTACGACCTCAAAGTGGCAAGGTTTATTGAGAATAAGATGGGCATTGAACTTGCCCGATCTTCACCATTCAATAGTTGTTGTTTGGTATAAAAGAAGGTTTATCAATTCCCTGTGTCTAGTATCCTTCACGATACGTTTTATTGAAAATAAGTTCTTTTAATTCACTTCTCCTTAGTTCGGAGATAATTTTGATTTTAGTAATCAGCCATGCATGCTTAAACTATATCTGAAATAACATGAAAAAAAAACAGTAGGTGTTCCCTCATATTCATAATATAATATTTAGACTTGCTGACGCTTCAAATGTTTTCCATTCTTGCAATCACTGCGATCCTTGCTCTATTTCATGTCTTTTTTTTTTTTTTTAAAGAGTTATTGATATTTTTATATTCAAAGTGTTTTTTTATGTCTTTTATTAATAATACTTAATACATTTATGTCTAATAGTATATCATGTTCTTGTGGCAGGAAAATTTCCGGAATTGGAAGTACTGATTGTTTTTTTATGTAAAAATCCAATAATCAATACCCATTTAGACGAAGAAAATCATGACGAATTATCAGTTGAAAATGAATATTATACCCTTGATGAATTTCAGCAATTGATATCAAATCTTAATAGATTACCGCTTTATATTCTTTTACATTTTAATTGCCGTAGCCTGAAAAAAATGTTGATGCTTTTAGCTCATATCTACATCACATAAATACATATCAATCTATTATCGCAGTTACTGAAACATGGCTCAAACAAGGTGATGAGGAAGGATATAATTTACCATGTTTTTCGTTCACTGCAAAATCTCGTAAAATGAAGAGAGGGGGAGGTATATGTATTAATGTGCGCAGTGATATACAGTTTAAAAGAAGACAAGATCTTGATATATTCAATGACAATATTGAAAGCATGTCTATTGAAATCAATTCGAAACCAAGTAATCATATAGTATCTGTTATATATAGACCACCAAACCAATCAAAGGTAAAATTTATGGATGACATAACCATACTTTTAAATAATATTTCAAAGGAAAAGAAACAGTCCACACTATTGGGTGACTTTAATATAAATATTCTTTATTATAACATAAATTCTTCTGTTAATAATTTTGTTGATACTCTGGCTACTTTTTTTTATCCACAGATAGTGAAACCGACAAGAATTGCTCCAACATCAAAGACCGCCTTAGACAATATATGTAATATCCCCGAAAAGGTTGTTAAGTCAGGTATACTCACTGTAGATATCAGTGACCACCTATCTCCTTTTATTAGTATACCTGGAAATGATTCTAATAATAGTTCAGATTGTGTACAAGAATATGAAATCCGAGAGTATACTGATGCAAATTTATATCTATTCTGTAACAAACTGCAAGCCATCAATTGGTCATTTTTGGAAAATGAAAAAGATGTTAATAAGCAATTTGAAATGTTTATACACATGTATTCAAAACTACATGATGATAGTTTCCCTATAAAAATAAGAAAGAAACGATTCTGTAAAAGAGACAAACCTTGGCTCACGAAATCATTGAAAAAAATGTGCAAAAAGAAGCATTTATTTTTTAAAAAATATTTCATAAATCCTACCGTAACTAATTACATGAATTATAAAGCACATAGAAATAAGGTGAACAGTGAAATAAGACATGCAAAACGTAAATACTTCGATGAAAAATTTCAGCATTTGAAAAATAATCCTAGAGCCACTTGGAAAGTCATCAATGAAATACTAAACAGAAAGCCAAAAGGTCAGAATATTAAGAACATAAACTGTGACGGAAATTATACCAGTGATGCTCATACAATTGCTGAATCTTTTAATATGTTTTTCACTTCAATTGGCAGTACCATACACAATGAAATTGCGGAAAATACCGATTGTATACATGACCATACGCAATATCTGAAAGGTAACTATGTAAACTCAATGTTTTTTACTGATATTACAGAAAATGATATTCTAAAGATTGTACTAAAATTACAGTTAAAGAAGAGTCACGGATACGACGGCTTCACTACGAAACTTATAAAGTCGACTATCCATTTTATTATTCGCCCCCTGCATGTTATTATAACAAATTCGCTAGAATCTGGTGTCTTTCCTAATGGTCTTAAAACTGCAAGAGTTACTCCTGTTTACAAAAGTGGTGACACAGATATTTTGAATAACTATCGCCCCATTTCAGTATTGAGTGTATTTAGCAAAATATTTGAAAAAATTGCCTGTGAAAAATTAATGTCGTATTTAAGAAAAGCTAATATTTTATCTCCAAAACAATATGGATTTAGATAAGGCTATAATACAAATTTAGCTTTCATTGAGCTTGTTGACAAATTAGTGAAATCTTTTGAACAGAAGAAGATAACTGTAGGGATATTCCTTGATCTGTCGAAGGCTTTCGATTGCATGGACCATCGTATTCTATTTGACAAATTATGTTTTTACGGCATTAGAGGATTAGTTCTCAATTGGTTTAAAAGTTATCTATCAAACCGAAAACAATATGTTGCAATTGGAAATATTAAATCTTCACCGAAAATTATTATAATCGGGATCCCTCAGGGTTCAATTCTAGGGCCAGTGTTATTCCTGATATACATAAACGACCTTCAAAATGTTAGTACTAATACATCAGTGATACAATTTGCTGATGACACTAGTTTCTTCCAGTCAGGCAAAAATATTGAATTGATAAAAAATAACTTACAAAATGAGTTGAAAATCTATGAGCGATGGTTTTTATGTAACAAATTACAAATCAATGCTAAAATAACTTCATATGTTATATTCCACACAAAAGGCAAATCCATCGACTGTGATATGCAATTAAGGATAAACAACATCGAAATAAAACGAGAAAATACTGTGAAATTTCTTGGCATATTGATAGATTCCCAATTAACTTGGAAAGATCATGCCGGCTATATCTCAGGGAAAATATCAAGATTTACTGGAGCATTACACAGAGTAAGGGACCTCCTTCCACTGAGGATCCTTGTAAATTTATATTATTCGATTATTTTCTCACATCTTACTTATAGTATAACTGTATGGGGACAATGTAATAGATACCTTTTCCAAAGATTATTTCAACTTCAAAAACGGTCTATCCGTATCATAACAAACTCAAATTATTATGCTCACTCCGAACCATTGTTCAAAAAACTACAAATTATCCCTTTGAATAACCTTTATAAGTTTCACGTAGCAGTCTTTATGTATTCTATTATACATAATCTACTTCCTCTCTCAATGAATGAATATTTCCTCTATAACTATAACATAAATACATATAACTGCACAAACTCTACAGACCTATATATTCCACTTCTTAAATATGATGTTTCAAGAGGAAGCATATGCTATCAAGGGCCAAAGATTTGGAACAGCCTTCCAAATGATTTAAAAGAGAATCAATCATTAAACATATTTAAGAGAAAATACAAGCATACTCTCTTACACACTATACTGTAGCTTACTCTGCTTCTATATCATACAGCATGTTAGTGCAAATATTTTTTTTTCCTTTTTCTTTTAAGAGTTATATTAATCATAAAATACAGAATATTTAAGTAAAATTCTAAATGCTATATTACTTGGTTATATATATTTATACATCTGTATCAGTATTTTTTATGTGTATATACGCAATAATGACCTATTACAATACAATATCAAATAATTAACACTTGTGTGTCCCCTCCTTTGCCTGCCACCTCCCCTCCCCCCCCCCCCCGCTAATTAGGATTTTAATTCCCTTGTTTTTCCCCCTTTCTTGCGTTATGTTTGTTTGTTTGTTGTTTGTCCTCTTTCCTTGTAAACTGTGTAAGCCTTTTCCTGTTGTACGGTAATCAGGGGGATAGACCTCGATAGGCCAATGGCTTTCTGTCATTTCCCTACATCCGCCGTACAGTGGAAATCATTTTTATTTACTGTGCTTTAATATCTGTTTATACTTGTCAATATTTGTTCTGCAATATAAGAATTTTGTTTGTATTTATATATTTATGTATTTTAAAGAGGTGTAAATAAATGAATCTGAATCTGAATTTAGGGTATATGCAGGGCTGGCCGCCTGGGTGAATGAACTTAGAAAATGTTGGGAGAATTAACATCGAAATCTTACCAACATTTGCTGGCCATGGTACTTGAGAACTTAGTAGTTGGGCGGGGTTAGCCTTGGCGCCATGAGTTGCAGACTGGAGATTTTGAATTCGCGCTTTGCCCGCTTTTTAGACCGTAATGCGCATACTCGTAACTTCGAGAACTTCGAGAATTTTTCGGAAGTCCCTTTGGGACGGAATGTATAAATGCGGAAATAATAACACATAGTCTTAAGGCCTGAACAAGTTCTTGTAATGTGATCGAGGCGGTATGAATATACGGTTATTATTAATTTCCACTTTCCAAAAAACTATGGAGCGCAAGTTATCCCGACCTACAACTAGCTACACGGCGGGTCATTGCTTGCTTGTTATTGGTGTTGAACGTGACGATGTAAACATGTGCTTTGTAACCTATGCAATTATAGGTATATGGCTTAAAAAGAATGCAATTTATATAACGTATACTAGTTGCATTCTTTTTAAGCCATACCCAATTTCAGCGCCCCTTAGTTCTAACATCAGTTTGGCGCCCCCTCGTTCGAACATCAATTTGGCGCCCCCTAGTTCGAACATCAATTCGGCGCCCCAGTTGGAACATCAAATTGGCGCCCCTAGTTCAAACATCAATGTGGTGCCCCTAGTTCGAACATCAATTCGGCGCCCCACACATGTAAAAAGTTATGAATCTTATATTTCAAGCCTAGAACTGAGTTATTCAGTCGCGTGAACTATGAAGTGGCATGTCTGATGAATGACTGAATATGATTTGGACTGATTCGAAGCTTATTTTCGAAGTTGGTGACTCTTGCCAAAATTTTAAATCGCCACGGAACCTAAAGACGTGATGGATGTTTGCCCACCCATCGCATTGCCCAATGTTGAGTAGCTGTGTCTTCCTGACGAAACTTCCCCGTTCGTTTTGACCCCACCTCGCGGTTATACTAAGCCTATACGGAGATTTCTTTGGTGACTGTATATGGTGAGAGAAATAATGGCTACAGGGCAGAGTCAAAACATAGAAATGGTTAGTGAAACGAGAAACCTGGAAACTGGTTCATTTACACACCCGAATAACCAACTTTCGACTGGGAAAGCTTGGAAAGAATGGCTTATTATTATTATTTTTATTATTTTATTTGGCGTCACCTGTGCCTGGAAGGCGAAAAGCGAACTGACTCACTGTGACCCGCAGGTCTCTCCTCCCGATATAACTGATTAGGGGGAAGGAAGGTGGACCACTCCTTGGGGGTTTCGATCGTGATTTTCGATCTGATTTTTTGATTTTCGATCTGAAAAAAATGAGTTTAATGGACGTTTTTGATAAAGAAAAAGATATATATCCAAGAAAAGAGGATTGCAAATCGAAGCAGGAGTTCTTTTAAGGCTTAAAAGTGAAAACGGAACATTTGCTTCACCTATTTAATCATGAAAAGTATGGGTTTTTGCTAGAGAAATGATGCGAGCGCGAGCTGAATTTTTTATATTCCAATCAAAAAAGCGGGCATTTTGAGCACGATTTTAAATAAAGAACGAGTTGTGTATCTCATTCTCGCTTGCTGACGATTACAATCTTGTTTTTTTTTGGCATATCTGGAATTATTGGGGGGGGGGGCAAAATAATATGTTCCCCCCATATTTTCATTGGTGGGGCGATTGCCCCCCCCCCCCCCCCCTACTCCAATCGACGCCTCTGCTAATTATGATAATAATAATAATAATAATAATATAATAATAATAATAGTGATGATGATAAGAAAAAAAGCAGAAGAAAAAGAAGAAAACAAGAAGAAGAAGAAGACTGAGAAGAAGAGGAAGAAGAAGAAGAAGAAGGAAAAAAAGACTGAGAAGAAGGCCGGAGGAGAAGAAACTAGAACAAGAACAAGATGAACGGTAATAATTAAATAATTAAAAGCGGTATAACTACTAATACTGTTCATAACAATTACGCTAACAATATAATAATAATGATAATAATAATAGTGATAATAATGATGATAATATTGACAACAAACTATGCAATTTACAATAACAGTTTTAAAATGATGCTAATGAAAATAAAGTATGCTATACTTCTACTACTACTACTAACCATGATAAAAAATATGATAATAATAATAATAATTTATCATATAGCAATAATAAATGTATAACTACATTAACTACTAAATGTACCATTATTATTACTACTACGACGACGATGCGGTGACTACTACAACTAATTAAAGTTATAAGTGACAAAGTAAAAACAACTTGTAGCAATTTATAATCACCAAAGTATAATTTGTCCAGTTAGTTTCCCCTTAAAGGAATCGTCCAGGCTGAAAATCTTAATAAATACAGTAAAATTCACAGAGAAAAATGCTGACAATTTTACTCAGAATCGGACAAGTTTTTAAAGTTTATTAATATTTTGTGAAAACAGTTATATGCACATCATCAAGATGTGCTGATGATGTCACATCCCCACTTTCCTTTTACTTATGTTATTATACATGAAATTATATTTTTTTTTCATTTTTTCATAAATCTGTAAATGATTTGTCTCCATTATGATGAAATAAGATGCGGCAATAAATAAATAATGCACTTAGTTGTCAATCCAATTGTTTTAGTTCTTGGTAGAAAAAACAATTGAATAAACCTAATTTCATGAAATAAAATACAATATATGACATCATCAGCCCATCTAATGAATATTCATGAAGACATGCCTAGAATTGTTTCACAGGAATGATGCAAATATTTAGAATTCAATAACTTCGTTATTTGTTATCCGATTTTGATCAATTTTCCAGCATTTGCTCTGCGAATTTTACTCTATTTATTGAGTTTTTATATGTCTTTTATCACTAATACACGGCCCCAAATACCATCGTCAAATTAAGCAGCACTTTACATCAAAGTTTAAAAAAAAACAAATAACATAAAAATTTCTTTCCAACAAGTGAATAGATAATATATGAATAAATTGTTTGAACATATTGTATTCATCAAGCTTGTATGAATCTTAATCTTACATTAATAATGCAGTGATCAACAAACATTGTCTTACGTATACCCTATAGGCTATAATTGTTTTTCAAAAATTGAACTTTAATAGGTCTATTTTACATCCTACTCATAGAATGCAGTGTGATACTACGGTGAATATGGTGAATATCATCTTCTTCCATGATCGTGAGGGGGCAATTTTACCACTGAACTATACCACTACGTTTTAATAGGTCCATCGAGTGCAAATTACCTGCAATTCGGCAAAGGCAAACATTCGTGTTGAACCTGAATACAGCTGCATTTGAACATAGAGCTCTATGATTTGAACATGTTCTGTTGTTATCTTCAGTGCGGACCTTTGCATCGCGCGCCCAGCTGATAATGTAAACAAACGTAGACTCTTCACTAGTTGCTTTTTAGCTATTTTTGCGGAGAATGCCTTCGCCAGGGTGTAAAACGGAAACGCGCGCCCCGGTGGACTCTTACCCACGATCTTTGGTTCGACGGGCAGACACGTTACCGACAGAGCCAACAACGCTCTCAAAGGGAATTTATTATTCGAAAGGGAATTCAGGTATTACCGGATAGTGAAACCCGTTCAAAAAGCTGATGCACTAATCATCTATAGGGGAATGGATATCGCTAGGTTAGCAAGATCACTCCCAGACCCAATAGAAACGGATGTAAGCAATCCAATGAATGAATACCAAAAGCTAAGGAGAAACTTGATGAGTATTACAAGCCTAAGAAAAAAAAGAAATCGTGCTCGTTACATGTTTTCGAAAACAAGAATGCAAGAAGGGGAAACCACCGCTGCATATGCTGCTCGTGTTCGGGAAAAGGCTGTAGAGTGTGAATTTGGAAGTCCACAGGAGGAGATGATCCTAAAGCATTAAATTCAAACCCTTAAGAACACATCTCTAATTTAAAAGGCAATCAGTTAAGGGTTGAACCTGAACAAATTATTGAGTGAAGATACACAGAAAGAAGATGTTTCGCTTCAAGAGGCAAACATGAGTACGCAGGATGTACGTAAAGTTGGAAAAATGTACCCAAAGTCAAACAAGCAGAACCGGAGAACCAGAGAGCATCAGTTTAAAGCATTATCTAACAGATCCAATAGAGAGATCAAGTTATATCCCACAGAGGTTAATCTCAGTGCATTGACAACTGAACTTGATGTCAAAGGACAATTCACGACAACTGTGCAAAATGAAACCTTAGGTATAGAAACAGAATTCTTTATGATGACAGGGAAGATATACAGTGTACCACTACTGGGAAGAGCAGCCGCAACCAGACTAAAAATGTTGGATATACCCATACCCAATGATACTCTGCAAGCCACCGGATTCTAGGGATGAGATAATCAAGAAGAATGCTCAGGCATTCAAGTGCATTGGAAAGATACATGACAGAAGATGCAACAAGGATATTTATGCACATTTCCATATGATAGAAAGAGCAGTACCAGTTGCTTAAAAGTCACACCTTGTTACATACTATCTCCAGGAACTGCTTTATGAATGGTTAAATCACTATGTTGCTGAAGACATATTTGAGCCACTACCAAAAGATGAGCCGGTTACATGGTGTTCACCATTGGTGATACAACCATAGCCAATGTGTTAATACAAACTAAAAGAAAGTTTTACACAGAACATGATAAAAGTAAGCAATGATCTAAGAATACCAAATAAAGATAAAGAAACCCTTACGGAACAAACACAGTGTTACCACAGTGTGTTCACATAGTTGACTATGTGTAAACTATGTGTTAACTATGTGGTCACAGTGTGAGACTTCAGATCACATAGTTAATCACATAATTGCCCACATAGTTCGGTAACAAGCACAGTGTTACCACAGTGTGTTCACATAGTTGACTATGTGTAAACTATGTGGTCACAGTGTTAGACTGCAGATCACATAGTTAATCACACAATTGCCCACATAGTTGGGTAACAAACACAGTGTTACCACAGTGTGTTCACATAGTTGACTATGTGTAAACTATGTGGTCACAGTGTGAGACTTCAGATCACATAGTTAATCATAATTGCCCACATAGTTTGGCAACAAACACAGTGTTGCCACAGTGTGTTCACATAGTTGACTATGTGTAAACTATATGGTCACAGTGTGAGACTCAGATCACATAGTTAATCACATAATTGCCCACATAGTTGGGTAACAAACACAGTGTTACCACAGTGTGTTCACATAGTTGACTATGTGTAAACTATGTGGACACAGTGTTAGACTTCAGATCACATAGTTAATCACATAATTGCTCACATAGTTGGGTAACAAACACAGTGTTACCACAGTGTGACTATATGTGTAAACTATGTATTCACAGTGTTAGACTTCAGATCACACCTTAATCACATAATTGCCCACATAGTTGGGTAACAAACACAGTGTTACCACAATAAGTTCTTCAATCGTACCCGAAAAAATTTAACAAGCAAAAAAGGGTCTTCAAGCTCGTCAGGGGGGGGAGCAGGGAGGAGTACTAAACTTGAAAAATTGTTTGATGCACTATTCCCAATACAATCTCCATTTAGTTTATAATTTACACTGACATTTTGCCGGTAATTTGATATTTGATGATTTTTTTTATTTTCTTTTAAGATCATCATCGCAATGGATAAACTATCAGTAAAGGCTAACGTTTAATAGAGTTATAGATCTATACTAGATATCCGGAACTCTTCGGTAAATCTCGGCCTCGGAAATCTATTTTCGGCGAGGCATGCTACCGCTAGCGCGCTCGTGTACATGTACTATGTGCGTTTCAAATTCAAAGCTCACCGACGCCCGTTACAGTTTATCACTTCATCCAATATTTACGCCCGTTAGAATCTGATCTTACTGCACTTTGTCTTAATCTTCTTGAATTGATAAGGATATCAACCATGTTGGCTTTAGTACACTGGGTGGAAACAAGGAACTGTTACTTATAGCGATTTTGTAACAAACAAAAAGATGTTGGTCAACTTGGTGGACCCGAACTTGAGTTGATGAGGGCCTGGTGGAGTCCGGAACCCCGAAGCGAAACGGCCGGAACATTCGCTGGGATGTGGAAGGCCAAGGTGTTAGTGGCCAGTGGTAAATATATATTATTATATCCTGATTTAAACCTAATATGTAATTATTTATGCTCTCCCTTTGTCCAGGGGTAATTGTCGAACCGTGTCCGTATGTATATAGATCTATAGGCTATGTGGTGCTCGACTAGCATGACTAGCCTGGAATCGTCTGAAACTGAAAGTCATGATTTTAACCCAGGCCAAGGAACTCCTGCCCGCCCGCTACGCGGGCGGGAGTTCCCTGGCCTGGGTTACTATGAATTTAGCTCTACACAGTACTCTACGTAGTCGTAGGGTTACTCCCCACTGACGCCTGGGATCACGAGCTATTCACCCACGTACGGTACTGCCACTGGTACAAAACCTGAAACTTTCGCCCCCGAGATTTCTACTTTCCCTCTAAATCTAGCCCTAAAACATTTTAAACATGTAGGCCTACCTGTCATGGGGTTCTGAGCCGAGGAATTTATATATATTAATATGAATTATTTATAATCAAAAAATAAATTTTAATATTTGTTTAATAAGAATTTTTATCTCTAAATTGGTCGTTAAGACGGAATTGCTTTCCGGAAGTACGTCATACATAAGCGGTTCAAGGGTCGACGCTATTGTATTGTATTTCCGTTGTTTACATGTGGAAGGGGGGGGTCTACGCGGCATCAGTTAGGTAAGAAATCTTCATTTTTTATATTTTTATATAATAATATTTAAAACCTTCCTACGCATTAGGCGTAGGAAGGTGTAAGAATGAATAGAATTCTTGTGATTTTGGTTTAAAAAGATGGATTTTCTAGGGAAATCCATCTTTGTTTTAGTCCTTCGCTTAAGACACTATGGAGAGAGTGTCAAGACGTCAATGATGAAGAAGTATATGATAAAAAAAATCATCATCATTGTGTCCTCAAGACTAATACTAACGTATCTTAGGGTGTGTTTATGCTTCCATTGCGAGGACAGAATCAGCGATTTCAAACGTCGATTCAAAACGCCGATCGTAAACGTGGTTCTGGGAGTGCTGTTTATGCTTAACTTTTCAGAGCAAATCATGATCTTGTAAAGCGAGGTCAAATTGGGCGCACTTTTTTAATTGGGGGGGGGGGGGGGTCCGATTGTTGTTTTTACGTAGAGATAACAAGGAGCAATACGACTGTATTTGTCCGCGGATTTTCATCTCACCGGAAGCATGTACCAAATGACGTCATTTAAACACGTTTACGATCGTGGTTCTGTTTATACTTCCCCAGAAAGCCTGATTCTGGTCAAACGACGTTTACAAATGCACATTTTTGTGAGTTTACGATCGGCGTTTTGAAACAGCGTTTAACTGAAAGTAAGCATGAACGCAACAGTGTTTTGGACTAATCACGTTTGGAAACGCTGATTCTGGCTTGAAAAGTGGAAGCATAAACACGGCCTTACTCTCACCTAGCCAGGCGGCTTCTAGTTCTAGAGAGTAAAAATCAGTTACTAACGTAAGGTTACTCTCATCCGAAGCCAGGTCTTCCTTCTCATTGACCCACACGACGGAAGCCAAAACCTGAAACTTTCACCCCCGAGATTTCTACTTTCCTTAATAGAAAAGATCTAGCCCTAAATCATGTACATTGGAAAAAAAACTTCATTTCCGACATTTCTACGCTCTCGTTATTTTTTAACAAGAATTCATTAAAAAAATGAGAGAAATATTGTGAAAAGACGGAAGAGACTTGCCCGATCTTACTTCCTATTGTTCTTCGCCAACGTTACCCGACGCACGCGTCTATGAGAAGGAAGACCTGGCTTCGTATGAGAGTAACCTTACGTTAGTAAATGATTTTTACTCTCTAGAAGCCGCCTGGCTACTCTCACCCACGTTACGCGACTCAAGCGTCCGTATCGTGGGTGAAGAACAATAGAAAACAAGATGGCGGTGTAAACATCGGGCAAGTCTCTTCTTTTCATGATATTTTTGTCATTTTTTTTAATGAATTCTTGTCTAAAAATAAAATCCATAGCATAGAAATGTCGGAAATGAAGTTGTATCCCAGGTACATGATTTAAGGCTAGATCTTTTTAGAGAGAAAGTAGAAATCTCGGGGGCAAAAGTTTAAGGTTTTGGCTGCCTACATGCACATGTATACAATAGAAGCCCTGGCTTCGTGTGAGAATAAGTTACGTTAGTAAATGATTTTACTCTCTAGAAGCCTCCTGACTAGACTGGATTAGCATTACATCGGCTAATTAACAAATTTGGGGGCAAATTTAATGATGTGAAAGATTCTTACTAGTTTTTAAATAATAATTATGTTATTTAGATCTACTGAAAAATATGTCTACAACTCAAAATAGTTTGTGTGTACAGAATAAAATTATTTACGTCTATAACTTAAAAACTGGTGTCTGAATTCTGATTTGATAACTTGTCTGTACTCTGTAGTAATAAATCTAATAATGCTAAAACTCCATTTTTACAATGCATTTCATAAATGGCTCTTTGAAATTACTCTGATTATTTATGTCTGTCCTTAATGTGCCTGTCCCTTACAGAAAAAAAGCTGATGTACTAAAGAAAGAGAAGGAGTTCCTAAACACCGCAACCAGAGTAGATGAGGCTATGGATGAGTCTGATGCCACAGATGAGGACATGGAGGATGAGGCTTCAACCTCAAAAAAAGATGTGAGAAAGAGGGTACGTTGAAACTTTACATTAAACTTAAATTTTAAAGACGTGCATGGATCAGGAAATTTTGAATCCTACTAGCCAGGAAATTTAGTCCAAAGTGATAAGTGTTTACCTGAAGCAGGCCAGACTTTATTCTGTGATTTGCAAAAAAAAATGACTTCTACATAACTTGATATCGCTGCCAGTGGTGATTAAAAAAATTGCTCTTAAATTTCTACTTGAAAAAAAAAATGATGGAATTGGAAAGTATTGGTGGTACTACTTCAATAAAAGAAAATTCATTAGAAAAACTAAAAATAATGATACACTTATGAATTTTGTCTGGATTCCTAGTCTAGATACAGAATTGCATTGGATTTGCACATGACCGCGTACCCAGGTGTCGCAAATTTGAACTCAGAAGATATGCGAGACTTAAATGTGAGTGGCGCGGCGCGGTCACCCCCAAAAATCGCAGCTGAATGGTCTTGAAAAATGTTGAGCGGGGGGGGGGGCTAAATTAAATTTTAATTTTTAAAAATTCTAAACATATTCCATATGTGTTCATATTTTATTTCCATTTTTGGTTGCAGGTTGGGAAAGCTGACAGATCTGCTATGGCAGAGCTTCTAAAGAAGAAAAAGACTGAAGACCAGCGGAACCATGAAGGTCAGTTTCAAAGTTTATTATTTACGGCAAGATTCTGTGGCCAATTAAATTAAATGAAAAATCATGACCAGAAAACAAAATTCTCATATGTCCAGAAAGAGTATCTTCTCCAGAGCATTGCATTCATGCTTTTGGTGCAAATAGAATTTTACATCACAACAAAGAATACCTCTTAATTATCGAAGGTTAAACATATACCACATGAAAATGGTATCTGAAATTATGATGGAGTAGATGCTCTTTCAGGACATACATCTATATGAGATGAGAGTTCTGTTTTCCGGACATGCTTTTTCATTAAATTGGTGATTTTTTTAAATGTTAAAGTTTTTTCTGACTTTCTTGGTATATCATTGTAGGATATTGGCACTCTAAACGGATGAATTTTCATTGCTAGCCCTGGCATATCAACATTCACAAATAACACTGTCTCACACACAGATTTGCGTTATGGTAAATTCTAGTAGAAGGGGCTATGAAATGATGTGTCTGATGATATATCCACCGCAAAAATAAAGAAATCACTTTCAATTTTTGAAAAATGGCATTTTGGGCAATTCATATCGTCTGTGATGTCATAAAATCATATTTAAAAAAAAATCTCTGTTCTTTAATGATATTTATCAAACCTTCACTGATATATTTCTCAATTTTTTTTTGCTTCTTATTACAACCAATTATTCATCAGGGTGAACTTCCCCTTTGATAGCTTTTACATTTTCTTGTGTATTTTCTTGTGTATTTTGCCAAGAATGATTGTCTTTGCGTGAATCTACAAATGAATTCAGAATATCACAATTACTGTAAATAGGAAGATGCTCTGTAATTTCTCATATTACCAAGCTCGTCAATAATTTCAAGGCGGAGGGTTAGGGTGAATCTCCCTGAAAGAGAAACTACATGTACTACATGTAGAATAGCATAGTCTCTCTAAATGGTAATCTATTGTGAAAATAAGTTTTGATGTGGAAACAAAAACAAACGAACAGAAAAAGGAGGAAAAGGACACCGACTTTGATTTGAATCTACGTAACCATAGAAAACATTTTAATTTTTTAAGTAAGTGATTGATCTTCACAAATGTCTTGTCATTTTACATTTTACAACGATGCTGCCTGTCACCAGTACAATTTCTTCCAGAACGGCGGACCAAAGAAGTTAGAAATTAGAGTCAAAGGCTTAGACAATCAACCAGTTTAAGAACTTAATTTCCTTTAAGTCACTTCCTTGTCATTTCATAAGATATTTTCAATCAAGTAGGACTATAGAAATAAGATTACCGAGCCTGAAATCTTGATTTTCTTGCTTTAACTTATCTGCCCCTAATATTATAATCCTGTTTCATGGGTATGCATGGTTTTTTGTTATGTTTGTGACTCTTAGATACTCCACTGCAGCTGAGTAACCAACAGTCACAAACAGACGGAACTTGACTTGGCTTTAATTAATATTTATAAATGATGTAGAGTCTTTGATAAAAGTTTGAGACTTTGAGCCAGTTTTTGTGTCCTTTCATTTTCTTATATTCAGCACACACAACAAGTAAGTTTCCCTGCACTTCCATGGGCCAAGTACGTGCACGCATGGGCCAGAAGCTGAAAGATGTCCGTTCATCTCGAAGACGTGCAGAAAAGCAGGTAGTGTGATACCTTTTTTTGTTTGGAAATAAGCCTTAATATTGCCTCATACAAGTCATTAAAAAACCCATTTTATTCTGTTCATGGGTATACATGTATATTACACGAAAATGTCTTTCATGTATTATGACATGTCTGCTAATACAGCCAACTCAGGTTTATATAGTGTGTGCTTTCAAAATTTATCATGACATTCCAACTCCTGCTTTATCACCTTGTGCTATTCATCAAACTCAGATTGATATATTTTTATATTTATACTATGACAAATCATTTTCTTGCCATGTACCTTCCGTTTGATACTGTTTCCAAGTTCCAACTAATACAAAGGAATACTTATATGCAGCTATATGGACGCTAGTATATGCACTTCATGCAAGAGATTTGTGGACATTTTTTGGCTCTTGTTCATATTTTTCTGATATTTGTCTATAGGTGTAAAAAGGCAAAATATATGCAAAGTGTTCTTATTTTTGAAAAATAAATGTTGGTTACTTGTTCCTGTTTCAAAATTTCACAACTCTCTGTGATGGTAGGGATTTGCTTTACTACATGTGTAGGCGTTGCTTTTCCGACTACGGCGGCGTCGTCGTCAACATTGAAATCTTAACTAAGGTTAAGTTTTTGAAATGTCGTCATAACTTAGGAAGTATATGGGCCTAGTTCATGAAACTTGGACATAAGTGTAACTAAGTATCACTGACCATCTTGCATGAGTGTCCAGGTTGCATGATCAAGGTCATTTAGGGTCTGATTTTTTTTATGTCATAACTTTAAAAATATAAGGGCCTATTTTATGAAACTTGTACAAAAGTTGCTGATAATCTTACATAAGTGTCAGCCTGTCAGGTCACATGATCAAAGTCAAAGGTCACAGCACTGAAATCTGAACTGTTAATTTTTTTAAGTGTCATCATCATGATCCTATTTCATGAACTTGAACATAAGGGTAATCAAGTACCACTGACAATGAGTTTCAGGTCACATTGTCAATGCCAATGGTCATTTATGGTCAATAAAATTTGACCATGTCTGGTTATCAAAATCTTAACCAAAGTTTTTGAGATGTCATCTTAACTTTGGAATTTTATCGACCTAGTTCAGGAAAATTGGACATGAGTAGTTAAGTTTCACTTATCATCTTGCATGAGTTATAGGTCACATGATTAAGGTCAAAGGTCACTTAGGGTCAATGAACTGTGACCATGCATGCTCGAGATATTTTTTAAAATGTCATAACTTTTAAAGTTTATGGATCTGGTTCATGAAACTTGGATATAAGGGTAATCAAGTATCATTGATAGTCTTGCACTAGTTTTTAGTCAAATGTTTAAGGTCAAATGTCATTTAGCGTCAAAGAACTTTGACTATGTTGGTAATAATTTTGGAAATGTCTTCATAACTTTGAAAGTAAACTTGAACATTAGGGTAATCAAGTATCACTGTTTTTTATTCAAAGTCAGCATTGTGCGCTATATTGAATTGCGTGACACAGGCGGGACTGTCAGAGGCGTTCCACTTGTTTTTTTTTTCAAGTAACCTTTTCTTTTAAACAGGTTATTTTAGTTCGGTGTTTTCATCACTTGTAACCTTGCAAGTCTTGTTTCGAATGAAGATACTTGCATTTGAATGAAAGAACAACCTCAACGATAAATTTGTCAGAATATAGACTCATAAATGTTAGATACCTTAAAGGGGTACTCCAGGCTGAAAATAATCATATCAAAATAAATATAGTAAAATCCACCGAGCAAAACGCTGAAAATCTGATAGCAAATAGCGAAGTTATAGTATTTCAAGCTTAGCATTATTTTGTGAAAATAGTCATATGCAAGTCATCATGAATGTGCAATAGGTTGACTAATGATGTCATGTCCCACCTTCCTTTTTCTTATTTTATTTAATAAAATCATGATCATTTCATATTTTCCTACATGTGTACACGACATGTCTCCCTTGTAACAAAATAAGTTGGCACAATGATTTTCTTACAAACTAAATCAGTTGTCAATCCAATTATTTTATTATATCTGGTGACAAAATTTGACTAAATATAATTTTTTGAAAATAAAATACAAAAGATTACGTGGGGATATCATCAGCTTGCTCATTGCATATTCATGAAGACATGCATAGCACTGTTTTGCCCTAGTAATGCAAAAGTTAAAAATGTAATGACTTTGTCATCCTTGTCAGATTTTGATGAAATTTGCAGTATTTTATTTGTCTCCTTTTACTTTATTTGTTAAAATTGTATTATGTCAGCCTGGAGTACCCCGTTAATATGTTTACATTTAAGAAATATTTCATACCAGGCTTGTTTTCCCAAACAATTTCATTCCACAACGTATGTTTACTTGTGAAAATCGAGGAGAAAAATTCATGTTTGTATTCACAGTGCTTGTATTTATGACCCAGTTATTTTCATGTTGCTTTTATTATATTACTGTTTATTAAACTGAACAAAATGATTTTTTTCATTTTTTATTTCTAATTATATTTTCTCGTGTCTTGTAGATTGCTCTCCCTACTCTTCAGATTGGGACCAAAGCACAGTGTCTACCATGATACAACCACCCAAGTACCTATAGCCAGTGACAACAGACAAATTCTCAAATCAATTTTGTTGTGATCAGGAGGATGGAAGTTTTTAGTGTTGATTTTTTTTTACAAGTGGGTATGCAAAATGATGAAAGATATATTCTAAAATTTGATTTGAATTGGTGACGCTATTATTAGCTTCCACTCCTATTGAGATCAGCACTAATTGGCAATGATGGTATACTTTTGTGGTCAAGATTGCAGGACACTGTGCTTCGTTCCAGTTGGCCTGTGTTGCAGTGGTCTACATGGTATGTGCTGCATGGGTATGTAGTGGACTGCATGTGGTAAATGAGCTAGTGGCACATGCATACCACAGTGTGGTGGACTGTGTAGTCAATGTCCGTGTGGTGGACTGTGGTAGACATCACAGTAAGATGAGCACCTTAGTGTGGGGGACTATGTGGTATATGTCATAGTGTGGTGGACTCTGTGGTATATGTCATAGTGTGGTGGACTATGTGGTATATGTCATAGTGTGGTGGACTATGTGGTATATGTCATAGTGTGGTGGACTATGTGGTGCATGTCATAGTGTGGTGGACTGTGTGGTATATGTCATAGTGTGGTGGACTGTGTGGTATATGTCATAGTGTGGTGGACTATGTGGTTGATGTCATAGTGTGGTGGACTATGTGGTGTATGTCATAGTGTGGTGGACTATGTGGTGTATGTCATAGTGTGGTTGACTATGTGGTGAATGCCACAGTGTAAAGGACTATGTGGTTATAAACGTGTGGTACACAGTGTGTTTAATATGTGTTTCGGACTGTGTGGCGACTGTGTGGCAACACTGTGTTACACAGTGTTGCAAACACAGTGTTACCACACGTCCCAAAATCATATATTAAACACATGTGGTACACGCTGTGAACACACTGTGGTACACACTGTGTTACACACTGTGGTACACACTGTGGTACACACTGTGGTACACACTGTGTTACACACTGTGGTACACACTGTGGTACACACTGTGGTAACACTGTGTTTGTTCCATAAGGAAAGTAGCAGGATAAACCAGAATCCTGTGGTAGAGGACTTCATCCACAAGTTTCATGAGTGTAAAGTTTTCTCCAAGCTAGACGTGAAGAATGGATATCATCAGTTGATGCTCGCACACAGAGTCCAGACACAGAGCAACTTCCAGCACCCCATCGGGAAGCATGAGACCAAAAGACTGATCTTTGGAGCAAAATCATCACAAGACCTGTTTGATGAACAATCAGTCGCATCTTTGGAGATATCCCGTACTGCCTAAATCAAAGAGATGACATCTAGATAGAAGTGAAAACTCTTGAGCGGCACAGTACAACTCAAGAACAAGTCCTGAAGAGAGCTACAGATTTCAACATCACTTTCAATCCTGACACGTGTGAGTTTGGATTGGACCATCTAGAATTCTATGGCTACCTCTTTACCAAAGATGGACTAAAGCAAACTGAAGAAAAGGTCAGAGCAGTCAAGGAAAACTCGCAAGTAAGGTTCAAGGAAGACATGAGAAGTTTCCCTGGTATGATCGGGTATTTATCCGAATTTATACCCAGATATTCTACTCTCACTGCACCGATGAGGGAACTGACTAAGAAGGATGCTAAGTTCGTTTGGGGAGACGAAGAGGAAAATGCAAGTCGGAAACTGAAGGAAAATATCACAAGTGGAGATAATATCACATACTTTGACCCCAAATAAGCCAATCATTCTCAGAACAGGCAAGTTTCAATGAAGGCTTATCAGCAGGATTATTCCAGCATCTGAGAAGGGATGGCAACCTGTACATTTCGCCCGTAGAATCATGACAAAAGCAGAGAAGATATATAACCAAACTGAGAAAGATGTCTTGGCTTTAACTCTTACTGTGCCAATACGAATACCCCTTGATTGCCAGGGGTATTCGAGGGAATACGAATACCCCTTGATTGCCAGGGGTATTCGAGGGAATCCTAAATTGACCAAAACGCAAGCAGAGACTGATTTTAAAACGGTCATAACTCTTTACCCTTACATTGTATAATGAAACCTACACATTAACTGATGCATGGTTCATGGACTTTATGATCGTGTTATTTTCTTTCTTATTAGTGTTTTAAAAACTGAGAAAAATGTAATATATTACTATGCTCTTTTGAATGAAATAATATTTTGCTACTAAATTTGCTTCCTCTCAAGAATACACACACGATTGAAATTGTTCTTCTCCAAAAAGGGCATTGTCTTCGACCAAGTGACCAATCACAGAAAAGATGCGATCCCCACGCGAGCACACGCAATAATATATCAGAACCTTGTATCTTCAAAGTGTGGCCAACCGCAATCTTTCATTTGTGTAGTCTTCAAAATAAGACCCTTTTTTATTCGTAGTGTAACAAACAAAGTTATTGCCAGTCAGAAGGAGACAAAATATAAGATTGCAGATTATATATCAAAATATAGATAAAGAGAGATCGGACAAATTCACTACTAACAATTTTGTGGTATAAAATCCCACAAAATGATATGGGCGTTCTTGGCAAAGCACAAAACAGCAACAAAAAACACCCTTTATTTTTCGTTAATCAAAGAAGAGGAAATGCAGATTATACAAACAAATATCAATACAAATTTTCAAAAAAGAAATTAGGACTATTTGTTTTGTATTACTGGTCTGACCAATGTAGCCACCTCTTAACATTCTCTGCGACTGCATTCTTTTGCTCATGCCACCAAGTCATGAACAATAGATGCCCAGACTCTCTTTCATTTGGAATCTTGAATCCGCTCTCCCTCCTGACCTATTATCTAGGAGAGCAATTTATCACAGGATGTTCTTAGAAATTAGTCGGGGCTCACGCACGTCTTTTGATTTGACTATTCAATACTTTCAAAGTTTCCGGTATTTATTTCTTTTTACATTCTACTTGTTTGTGGGTCACCCACGTAAAAAGAAAACAATTAGCCCCCCCCCTTCATCAAAATAAAAATCCGGCATCCACCCAGGGTCTCCCCAGCTCGTAGCGTAGCACTATCCGTGGTAAAAAAAGGAAAAATTGTTCAGATAACATAATGTACAATATATAAGAAGTGTAATGTTCAACCTGTTATTGTAATCATTTTCATTTCTACTCTCTAAATTCGTTTTAAAATCTCCTTGACAGTGATGTTAATGCAGCAACTAACAGGTCGGTCTGATCGGTTTTGTTAATGTAACTGGCAGCTGTACCACCCTATCCCTTTCTTTCTTTTTCCTCAAAACATTTGACATTGCTTTACATACTCCGTTTACATTTTCTATTACCAATGGTTGGATTTAGTAAAGGAAAACATCCACTTTGAAAAAAAGAGATAAATTTTTAGAGGAATAAAGCGTTATTATCGGCATTTTTAATTATCACATTTTTTGCTTCTTACTATTTTATTCGAGGATTATATTGAACGATTCATATCTTTGTGAGAAGTTTGGATATGATACTGATAAGCACAACAAAGTCAATCATTTCTTTAAAAATGGTTTGGTTTATAAAGACACAAACGAATCTGACCCATTATTTACCTGATCTTAATTCAATTCAATACAAATTTTATTTCCACAATTAAAAATAAACGTATATACAAATGATTGACATTAAAAGATATATTACACGTGGAGGGGTCAAAAAAGCATAACTGCTTATATAAATTGGCCCCTAAAGTATAGAATAAATCATATTAATACGTGTAAAGTAAACAAACAATATAATAATAACATAATTACAAATACGTCTAAGTGAAGGGAGGGGGGGGGGGTGAAAACAAGTCATTACAATAAATGGAAAGCCGTGTTTAAAAGTGTTTTGTTTTGAAGACATGCACGTTTAATTTGATTTAAAGATTTTGATAATTTAACAGAATTCGGTAATGAGTTTCAAAAGAGTGGTCCAAAAAAAAAAAGATCGTCTAGTTAAAGCTATGCGTGGCAAAGGAGGGTGATAACTGTTACAATTTCTAGTTTGATATGAGTGATATAAATTATTCATTTTAAAATAATCTTGAAGAGACTTAGGTAACATATGGTTGTGGCATTGGTACATGAATAAACAGGTCTGTAATGATATGATATTCTGAATCGGTAAGATATTGTTTCGTTCGATAAGAGGTGCTCTTTCAGAGAGGTAATTGGAATGAGTTATTAGACGGATTGCTCGTTTTTGTAAAGTAAAACTTTTCTGTATATTTCTTTTAGTTGGAAATCCCCTTGCAATCACTCCATAGTTAATGGTAGATGTGATAAGCATGATATAACATTTTTAGAACTGAACTTGGCAAAAAAAAGTTTAGCTATTACCCCAATCTTTTTAGCAATCTTATTACAGACCTGTTTAATATGAAAGTTTCAAGATAAATTGTCATCTAAATAAATACCTAAAAATTTTATATTGTGAATTTGAGTAATTTCAAAGCTATTATAGTATAATTTTAACTTCTCTATCTTATGGCTGCATGTGCTAAACAACATATAATTGTTTTTTGAAGTATTCACAATTAGATTATTGACTGACATCCACTCATTGATCTTTTTAAGCTGTAAATTCATATCTCTGAACAGAATATCAATATTACTACCAGACATAGAGACACACATGTCATCAGCAAATAGCACAAAATTTAGCATATTTGAACATTGGGGTAAATCATTTATAAATAACAGAAAAGGGAGTGGGCCGAGGACTGAACCCTGGGGCACTCAACATCTCACTGTCCTGGAGATTGACTCACATTTGTTAAATATAGTAATTTGTTTTCGATCGGTTAAATAATCTGTGATCCATTTGAGTGGCAAGCCCCTTATTCCATGGTAATCTAGTTTTTTTAAACAGAATAGAGTGGTCAATAACATCAAAGGCTTTAGAGAGATCAATAAATATTGCTAGAGTATGTTCTTTGTTATTAATAGAGTTGTGTATCTTATGTGTAAGCTCCAAGACAGCTGAAGATGTGGAGTGCCCCTTCCTGAATCCATACTGGTTGTTAAATATTATATCATTTTCATCAATCAAACTAATAATCCTGTTATACACACATCTCTCAAGTATTATAGCAAATATTTTTAGTAAAGATATTGGACGATAATTGTTCATATTTTCTCGACTTCCACTTTTGTGTATAGGAGTGACCTTAGCAATCTTCAATATTTGGGAACAGTACCTGTTGATATGCTTAAATTAAAAATATTACATAATGGAATGCATATCAATGAGATTGTTTTTTCAATACTCTAACAACTATTGAATCCATACCAGGACTAGAGTCGTTTGGCATATCTTTCACAATTTCATAAATTTCTTGGCATGTTATTGGTTTAAAAAACATAGATTTCAGGTTACGTTGTGTAATGTAATCCTGAAATGAAGGTACAGATGACGAGTTAATAGCAGTATGTTGATTTATCAATTTTTCACCAATATTTACGAAATGATTATTAAATGCATTTGCAATAAGTGAATTGTCAGAAAATGTTTGACCATCAGGAGTAATAACTGAGTCAATAGGTTTAGAATTGAGCTTCTTGCCCATAATATTGTTTATTAATTTCCATGTAGAATGGATGTTATCTTTGGCCTGTTTGAATTCTTGTATGTAATAATTAGATTTGGCTTTACGCAGCTGATAAGTCACATAATTTCTATATTTTTTAT